>NW_018110720.1:0-1308 GCF_000183805.2 Loa loa | reverse complement strand
TATATATATATATATATATATATATATATATATATATATATATATATATATATATATATATATATATATATATATATATATATATATATATATATATATGTATATTACTTTATAAATTGGGACTTTAAAAAAAAGGAAAAAGTATCCGAATTTTTCATTTATTATCAGTTATTATAATAAGCTTTCCAGCTAGGCACTTCATAATTTAACATTTCAAACTTTTGAGAAGCCAAAAAAAAGAAAATGAAAATTTTTTTCTTTGCAAGGATCGATAAGATGATATAATGATGTTAAGCAATCATTTTTGATGCCTTAATGTCAGTGGACAAATGACCAGA
Source organism: Loa loa (assembly GCF_000183805.2). Taxonomy (NCBI): domain Eukaryota; kingdom Metazoa; phylum Nematoda; class Chromadorea; order Rhabditida; family Onchocercidae; genus Loa; species Loa loa. The sequence goes on along the minus strand of NW_018110720.1, from coordinate 970 downwards.
TTAAAGGATTTTTAAAAAAAAAAAATCGCCACAAAATATTAAAAATTTAAATCGAATTTGAAACAAATAAGGCAATTTTTGTTACTGAATGCTTAAAATTTTTGCAAAATTACTTATTATACATTATCACAAATCAATTATCAATGAATAATTCATTCATTTTGATAATTTATAAACTGGCCATTTGCTAAATTTATTTAAATTATGAATATGAAATTATTGTCATTTTTACTTCCAGATGGCATTAATAAAGCATTCATAAACTTTAATATTATTCATAACTTTCACAGTAAATTGTAAAATGCTAATGAAATACAGAAAGGTCATTTAGAAGAAAAATCTTTTGGGTAAAAATAATTTTCTGATACGCTTTTTTCTTTTTTTTTTAAGGAAAAATCCTAGCCATTTTGATAATTTGTAATGCTCATCGAACTATGTAATCATTTAATACAACAAAATTCCTGTTAATGAAAAGGATTGATTAATCCTGAATAAAATTTCCATTTTATCATTGAACATTTCACCATATTGTCTAATTTATTGCCTAATTAATTACCTGGCCAACATAATCATTTAACTTGCACGTCATCCAACTGCCATCATTTCAAATGGAATTTTACAATGATCATATGTCTGATTGACATTTATCATTAACTCTCGTATCGTTCAACTGTTATCATTTCAAAAAGATCATAGATGATTAAATGAAATGATAATCATTCCATTAATCAATTCTATTTTTACATTTAACAAACAAATTCGCAATTTTTTAGTTCAAAATTTATTTATATATGATAAAATACTATTAAAATTACAGTAATAAAAGTCATTTTTCAAGGGAAACTTTTTTTTTTTGGAACAAAATATTTTAAAATAATATGAAATAAAAATATTCTTTTTTAAAAATATCATTTTTTAAAAAAAAAAACTTTTTTTAAATTTCTATTGAAAAAGCAAGGAAAAGAAAGAG
>NW_018110719.1:0-1308 GCF_000183805.2 Loa loa | reverse complement strand
CCCCCAAATATGCTCATCGTGTTATTAAAATTGTATATATACTCAAGGCTATCACTGAAGGTCATCATTTTCCTTTTCAAACATTCAACCAAGGACTGGACTGTACATTGTATCCCTTACTCTCTTCGATAAATATTTTACTCCTATCCTCTGCGTTATTACAACCTGCTATCCTCTGCGAATTAATAACTTCCTCCTGAATCAAACGAAGAATACCTTCCCAGAAAATGTCTATGCCTAAAAACAAACCCTTCCAAATCAAACCCGACAAACCAAAAACTTTTATTTCAATTTTTCTTACATCAGTACAGGGGCAATACTACTGAAGACATGGTTGGATTGGGCTGGACACGCCTCCAGGATGAAGGACCACTGCCTTCCTAAGATTGTGTTCTAAGGTCACCAGCTTGCAAAAGAACCAAGAGCCCAAAGAGGAAATGTCCTGAAATAATATCTCAGCTTTGGCCATATAAATATTACTATCAGTGGTCTATCCAGCTTCGAATCGCGGGACATGAAGACACATAATCCATAATGCTGCTAATCCTTCGAGAACACACGCAAAAGGAGCCTGAAGGACAAACGACAGTGCAAAAAAAAATCATTCCCCATCAGTACCGCTCAAGAAGACCTTCAACAGTGCATTTGGCATCCAAACTTGTCTACCTTGCATTTGTCGGCGAAGCCGAAAAAATATTATGGGTTGTTTTAATTAGCATTCAGAATATTTCTCGGATAAATGATTTGTTACACAAAATTAAGAGAATGAATATTTCGATACCGATAGTGATGAATCACTTATACAATTCAACTCTTTCAACTTTTTAATCAATTTTATTTGCACCACTGCTTAAAAGTTCTTTGCTGTAAACTTTTCCCAATCTATTAATCAAGCTTTTGTCGGAATTGGGCAAAGAACTTATGTATAAATGTTTGAACATTGTAGAGAACCTCTAGTCTGGTAGTTAAGCCAATGTGTCTGAAATTCCATTATATAAGGAGCTGGAATTAGTTATCCTGATGGGCAGTAAACAAATCCAAAAAACTCGTGGTTACTCGCTCAATCCGACAGCTCCTGCAGCAATCACTCAATCGCCAGCTCGGAGAATCATTAAAGACGACATATAGTCAGATACTCAATTTGACAACAGCAGAGAAGCGGAATACGATAGTTCAACAGGATGAAGGATAAGACCGTTCAGTATCCTTCAATACTTATTGTGTATTGTTCATTTCATCCTTGTTATTGTTTCAGTGCGATATTGTACCACATCGTATAAAAGGCTAATATCAATGCAATGGAGTTAA
>NW_018110718.1:0-1309 GCF_000183805.2 Loa loa | reverse complement strand
AAAAAAAAAAATTGAAAATTTTTCCACAAAAATTATTCCATATAGGCGGAAGTTGGAAAAGAAGCAGTGAAAGCATTGGAAAATGTTTACGGAACAAAATTCCGACTTGGTACCGGAGCTGATATATTATGTATGTCTTTTTTTTTCTTATTTTAGCTTCAATTTTTTCACTTTTTTTTAAAATTTAATTTATTTTAATGATTTTTTATTAAATTCACTAAAATTTCTAATTCTATTCGTTATTTGCTAAATAACGAATAATTCAATGATATTTTTATTAATCCAAAAAATTTGAAAAAAAAAAAAAAGGAATGAATTAAATTTTTAGATCCTTCATCTGGTGGCTCAGATGATTGGGCTAAATCAAAAGCTGGAGTAAAATTTGTATATTTACTTGAACTAAGGCCAGGTGAAAATGGTTAGTTTGTTTGTTTGTTAATATTTCAATATTGTTATGATAAAATTACAATCTAAGTGATTGTTAAAATTTAAACAATAAAAAGTTTTTGTTGAAATAAAATTGAAATTTATTTAGAATTAAATGATTATAATAAATCATAATAAATTCACAAATAAATTTTTTTTTTTCGCAATAAATCACAATAAATTTTTTTTAAAATAAATGCTGAAAAACGAAAATTAAATTTTTAAAAAAAAAAATGGAAAAAAAAAGAATGAATAATTAATGATGATGTAATTTAGATTTTGATGGATTTCTCTTGGATCGTCGACAATTAATACCAACCGGTCGAGAAACATGGGCTGGTGTACGAGTTGTCATCGATGCAATTACACGAACACAAAGTTCTTCGATATTTCTATATGATTCAATTTAAAAAAAAAAAAAAAAAAAGAATGATTAAATATAATTTTCAAAAATTTTAATAATAAATTAGCATTTCATCCTTATACAAAATTAAATAACACAATATTTTTTAGGAGCAATAGGACCAGGTGTAACAATTAACTCAGGTATAAATGCTATTAATGAATCAAAAGCTACTGTATCAATTTTTTCAACATCTCGTTTTCCGTTACGACATTCATCAAAAACTGCGACAATAGCACCATCATTATTAATGTCACCACCAACTGTACCAATTAAATCACAATCATTATTACCAACACGGATCGATTATAAGCATCGATTGAGAAATTTTCAACGAAAACAAGGCATTATTCGGCGTAAATTACCATACCTTCAAAATAGTATGTTTTTTTTTTTTCGTTCTTTTTTTCATATTCTGTTTAATTTTCAAATTCTAGTATTCAAATTCTAGTACAATTCTAGTAAAATTTACAAGTTCAT
>NW_018110717.1:0-1309 GCF_000183805.2 Loa loa | reverse complement strand
AATAATAATAATAATAATAATAATAATAATAATAATAATAATAATAATAATAATAATAGTAATAATGATAATAAGAATAATAATGATAATGATAATGATAATGACTGATAATGATGATGACAGTGATAATGATAATGATAATGATAGCGATAATGATAACAATAATAATAGTTATTATTATTAATTATAATTATAATTGTAACAATTACAATAATAACAATTATTATTATTGCTATTATTATTATTATCATTATTATTACTACTATTATTATTATTATTGTTATTATTAATAATTAGTAACAATAATAATAATAATAATGGATAGTAGTAATAATAGGTAATAGTAATAATAGATAATAATAACAAATAATAATAGTAATAATGATAAACCTTAGCTTTTTTACCCGCGTTTCACTTCACGTCATCTAACCTGGGATTAATCCAAACTACTTCTTTTTTCTTTTCTAAGCATGGATTATATCAGTCCTCTTTATTTCTAAAAGATGAGAAATGGAAATTAAAGGTTTCGCAATAAATTATAAGAAAACGCCAAAACCATGATCAAATTTTAAGTAAACTAATAATCTCGCAGTATTATAGGTTGAAATAGAAAAATTGCTGAAAGATTCCTAATCAATTAATTCATTTGCAATCGTTCTTTTCTTTTTATTTCAACTGAAGTGAAAAAGAATCAAATATATTACTAAAACATATCATCAGACTAATAATGCTAAATTACCATCTAAATATTACCGAAAATTTTTCAATTGAAAAAATTAAATTACACACGATATATATTTAAAAAAAAGACCTCTTACAATTTATCATTTCAACAGTTTTCATAAATTTTACTTTAATCATACCATATAGTATTTCATTTTTCATCCATCACAAAATAATACTTCGCCGTAAGATAAGAGGTATCTTTTTATTTATCTCATTATAAAATGGAAAATTAATTACTCATTATGAACTGGAAAATCAATTACGCAAGTAAAAAAAAAAATAATCGGAACAAAATAGAATAAACAAACGAAACCTTATGAATATTACGAAATATTATAGCAATACTTACTACAATATTTAAATGAAAAGATGTTAGTTCAAATACAATTCTGATACTTTGAATAGTTCAGATACTTCCATCGATACCATTCATCATTAAAGTGACAAATGGTGTTTCTGTCTTTACGTATAACATATATATATATATATATATACATATATAATATGTATATATATATGCGTGTGTGTGTGTGTGTGTGTGTATGTGTGTGTGTGTGTGTGTGTGTGTGTGTGTGTGTGTGTG
>NW_018110716.1:0-1309 GCF_000183805.2 Loa loa | reverse complement strand
TTCTTTTTTCACATAAGGCGCTATTATGTGAAGCCTTGCAATAAAACATCTTTTTTTTGCTTTGCATGTCTCTCCTTGATGACTATCTTTGAGGCAGATTGTACACTTCTTCAGTGTTTTGAGACGCTTCATTCGGCCTTTGACCGTTGAATAGATATCACAATCACTATCCCAGTGATCACGTGAGCAAAATATGCACGGTCTCTTCCTGCTTTTTGGGCTTCTTGTTTCTCTATGGTTTGTTTGCATCGTTGATAGGGCTGAAGTTCTTTCAGGCCTATACATTCGTTTTTGCTCCCCTTTGATTGTTGTAGGTTTGTTATCAGCCCGAAAATTCGAATACTGGTCGATTTTCACTTGTTGATTCACTTCCACCAAATCCGATAGGAAGTTTCTTAATTTTTGAATCGTCCACGGTTTGTCTATTTTCCTTTGAGTGTATACCTTATTAAGAATCCAGGGTGGCATCTTGCTTTCTATTATGGTTTCGATACTTGGATGTTCTAGGTTGTCTCCTAAAGCTTCCAATTGTCGTAGTACCCGTTCGATATTTTCAATGGTGATCATCCATTCTTTCTCATTTTGTTTGAAAGATTGAAGTTCCCTATACAATGTTGACGCTATTGTGGAAGGATCACCATATTTGTTTTTAAGTAATTGTCTTATGATACCGTAATTTTCGGGCGCAATCTCATATCCTGACACTGCTTGTAACGCTTCTTCTTTGAGGCACGAATAGAAATAGTTCAATTTCTGAATGTCAGGAATTGTCTGTGAATGGACAGCAGCATCAAAGCTACTCCAGAATTGCCCCATTGTCTAGGATCTTCATTAAAGGTAGGTAGTGATAGTTGGGGGAGCTGGACTGTGTGGTTGGGAGAAGGAATTATAATTTCTTGTTCCTTTCTTACTACCTTTAAAATTCCTTCTAATTTTTGCTCGATTTCATTCTTGTGCCTTGTGAGAGTTATTATTGCTTCTTGCCCCTCATGTATTACTCGAAACAGTCCTTGTTCCCCTTCTAGGATTGATTCGAAAACTTTTTCTTCCCTTTTTTTTGTGGTAATTGTTTGAATATATGAGAGCCACATCTCGTAGGCCTCTTTAAGTGATTTAATACATAATTGAATCCTATCAATCTTATCTGCCAGTACTTGGATCCTTGCCGTATAAAGGTTTTCTCTTTGCTCGTATGATGAGTTCGGATCCGGGGATTCAAATCAAGGGAATTTATCTCATTAAGAAGAAAAACTAACCTGTTTTTTGCTGATTGAATACTGACAATAATACTGCTCGTCATCGTACCTCA
>NW_018110715.1:0-1309 GCF_000183805.2 Loa loa | reverse complement strand
ACGAAAGGATTTTCTTAATCACAGCACTTGAAGCCTCTTAGCATTTCATACGGTTGCTCATCTATTTAGTGATGCATTCTATTTTATCGTATTATCACTTTTCTTTTCTCCACAATATTTTTTTTTAAAACATTTCAACAACAATTCCTTTGAATACAACATTCCTGTATCAAAATTTTTTAGTCAAAGCTGTCTATGTCAAAATTTCCGCAATTCAAAAATTTCATGAAATGAAATTTGATTTGAAATGAGAAGCAATCATGACGTGACAATAATTAACTTTTTAAGATCAGTGCTTTATCTGAGATGGATTGATAAGAATGAAATATTTCATCAACAAGATATGATGACTTAAAATTTGTCCTTGTTTATAAAATTAGTCGAATTGGTCAATATTGGAAAACCTTGCGTTTATTTTTTTTCTTTTATAATTTAACGATGAATTTATTACTTACTTGATAGGAATTGTTATAAAATTACTTAATATTATTTAAGCCATATCGCTTGCTTCAAGTTAAATAAATATTAGAACAAGATTCGGTACCTGGTTGGTTCAGATGAAAAACCGAATTCGGTACTTAATTTGAATGGTGACATAATTTCAAATATTGCAATGATCATCATTTCAGGCGTATTTTTCGCATGGACGCTTTTTTCAACGGAAAATAATAGATGATAATTGCCCGAAAAACAAATTTAATTACTATTTATGGTGAATTTTTTTTTTGAAATTAACATTTCAATATTTCAAAGCAAATTTCATTTCAGTGAAAAATTCATTTCAGTGGAACGAGTGAAAAGATTTCAGTGGAAAAAATTCATTTCAGTGAAAAATTCATTTCAGTGGAACGAGATTTTGAAAGCCATCAATTGCAGATTATAGCACAGATTCTGACGAAATTTCTTTTTCTTGGTTTCTGGAGTTTTTTTAAATGTCTTATTCAATTTTATTTCAATTTTTAATTATTTGAATCATTTTTTATACACTGAATCCATTTTGAGGGAGAATTTGAATTTCTCCTAAAGCGGCAGTGACAAATAATCCAAGGATTCCAGACTTAGTGACCAAACTGTCACAGGCTTGTTGATACGATGACAAGAGGAATGCATAGGTGGGCCAATTCATTCGTTTAGCTGTATACAAAGAAGCTCGATAAGGAATGTCTAAATGATAAAAAAGCCTTAAATTTCAATGTTTGTTTCACTGTTGAAGTTATCATGATTTGAAGATTCACTTGGTACTCAAATTCATATGACATGAAAGTTCAATATTAAAATTTAAGATGACGCATACAAAGGGTGTAACATT
>NW_018110714.1:0-1310 GCF_000183805.2 Loa loa | reverse complement strand
GAAGAAGAAATTACCTAATTCAAGAAGTAATCGTCTTTGTAATTTATTATCATCAAGCATACTACCAAAGAAATATGGTATTGAATCTAAAATTTCCTCAATACGTCGCATTCGTTGATTGACACTAGTTGATGGTACTATCCAATTCATTAAATTACTCCTATTACTTCCACTATTATCAACACCAAATATCCGTTCATTTATTGATTTATCATTCTTATCGGTATTGTATGAGTTACTGCAAAAAGAACAACGATGTGTCATTCTTATTGGTACTGTATGAGTTACTGAAAATAACCGTAATGGAAAGTTCCAATTCCAGAAAATATCCACAATGAAAAGTTACGGAAAATATCCGCCATAGAAACTTCCATAAAGTATTCACAATGGAAAAATTTCAGAAAATATCCACAATGGAAAATCCCAGGAAAAATTCAATATGGGAAATTCCAGGAAAAATCCAGTATGGAAAATTCCAGAAAGTATTCACTATGAATAATAATGGAACTAAAGAAGAAGTAGAGGAAGAAATGAGAATTAGATAGTTAAATTAATAAGGAGGTGAATTCCCTTGTCGAAACTTCACAACTAGAAATGAAATAATTATTTTAAAATAAATAATTTATGTAAAATTAACGAACATTTCACCTTCCATTGCAATGGAAGCTTTTCAAAATTCTTTTTTTGAATAATTTTATTAAGGAAGCGAATATGTAACCAACCAAACCGTTCAATTTTATCTGTTGAAATTATAATTGACAAAAGTGAATGCTTGAAATCTTTAATCGATTGTTATAAATGGAAAATTTGAATTTCATCTGCTACTGAAATGGAGTGAAATTTAAAATATTCCAATACCACAAATCAATACGGTCATACAGCTTATGAGAGATTTCTATTCCAATTTATAATGATATTGATTTAAGCCTGCTGGCGAACAATATTTGGACCTAGAAAAACAAATTCAAATATCTAATTTTTAAATATTTAAATTCCGGTACAATGTCATATCTATGACCAATTTATTTCAAGTCATCAGCAGCAATGATTTATTTCATATGTACTTGAATTTGTTTTCTTTTAATCTTCATTATTTTCGGATTTCATCATGGTTTTCTTCAACCAAACCCTTTCTAAATTACACTGATTTTTCGCCAGCTTCATCGAAATTAGCAAAAAGTTTTCAAGTCTTAAATTATACCGTTCCACCAGAAGTTAATTAATGCAATAACGTCCTTAAACTTCCATTCAAAAACATCATTTCGACTTCATTCAAGAGAGAATATAACGAAGAACCATACCATCACGTG
>NW_018110713.1:0-1310 GCF_000183805.2 Loa loa | reverse complement strand
AATCTGGGGTTAATTACTAATTTTGTCATTTTAAGCAATAATTAAATACTAATATTACTATGCCAATTTTTATCGTATTAACATTTAATATATCAATTAGCTTTTTTTTTTCTATTTAATTTCATTTTGAAATAAAATTTGAAAAAAATTTTCACCATAATTTAATTTTGAAATTATCATTTCAAAATATTTTTTCAAGAATTGTAAGATTGAAATTTTTAGAAATATGGGCACAATAAGTGCACTAATTGTCATCTGTTGTTTGATTATTTCCGCTGCATTAACTGTAATTATTATTCTGGTAACTATACCAACTGAAATTACTCACGAATCAAATTTTCCCGAGATATGGATTAATCGAAAAAATATCCTCGATGATACCAAAAGAATACCATATAACCTGAAAAACGATTTATTACAAAATTTACCCGTAATTGGAACTACTGGAGCAACTTCAACTACTACTACTACTACTACTAGTACTACCACTACTATTATTACTACTACTACTACTGCTTTTGCTAGTGCTACCTTAATTACTAATACTACTCTAGTAGCAACAACAGCTATCAATCTTATTACTTTACCTAATACTGCTAAAATATTGAAGCATACAAAATTTGAAAATGATAAGCTATCTTATCAATCATTGATATCATCAACCACGATACCAATAAAAATCTGGAAATCGAATCAAAATAAATCATCACAAAGACGTACCACAGTAAATTTAAGCACCAATATTACGGTAACACGAGGAAAAAAGGTAACATTAGGTAATCGACGATCTGCGACACAAATACGACATCATTCGATATCTAATGAAGTAACACCAAGAAATTTACGACAAAATTTAGCAACATTAATGTTACATCAACATATCGAGCAATTACCATTGAATGATGATAATTTAGCAAAGAATAAAGGAGAAAGAGAGCAAGTGATGCAAATGACATTGTTAAATGAGGTGACATTTCCGAATGATGTCAAAGTGGTAGGATTAGCGATACAACATGAACTTCTTTATGTTGCTACTAATGATGGTCAAATTGCAATGATAAATCCGGAAACTGGTAAACAGGTATGATATAATAATACCGGTTCATTTTTTTGTTTCCAATTTCATTTTTGTTTGAAATGAAAAATTCGATTAATTATGAAGAAAAAAAAGTGATCGCATTGTTAATGTATGAATATGATATATAAATAGCCTTTGAGAGATTTTCCCGAAGATTTTCCCGAATATGATATATAAGTAGCCTTTGAGAGATTTTCCCGAAGATTTCCCCGAATACGATATATAAATAGCC
>NW_018110712.1:0-1310 GCF_000183805.2 Loa loa | reverse complement strand
TGGTAAGAGAATATAATATGATATTATAATTGAATAACTAATTAATTTCTAATTACCAAAAAAAAAAAAACTTTAATGAATAGAATTTTTTAGATATATGAATATGAGCCAACATGGTCGCGTATTGTTAGTGATCGGCGTAATATTTGGGAAGATAAGGCGAAAAATACCGATGCTCGTTTACAAATGTCACCCTCTTCGAAGGTTTATTAGAATGCATGAATATTTGTGTCAAATATTTATCCAATATTTTATTTAGAAATTTAAAGAAAGAAAAAAGAAACAGTTTAATTATATCGATAAATACTGAGCGTAAGTGATTAGAAGGAACCATTAAGTTCGCATTTTTTGGGTCAACATGCCATGCATTTATCACAAATGACAACTTTTGAATGAAATTAATAAAAAAAAACCAAAAAAGTTATGGGAATTTGCCAAACGGAAAGAAATCAATTCCAAGAGTAAGAGGAAAGAAACTTGCATCATCCAAGTTATTTATTATTTAAACTTTTCATTTTAAAACAACAAGAGTAATATTTTTGAATCTAACATGTTTTGCCATAATCTTTAATTTTATTACACAGCAAATTGAGTGAAATTTGATTTCAATATCGCCTATTACAATAAAGATTGGAAAGATTGCAACATACGTACAACTTGCATCTTATCATAAAACCTGAATAATCAAATAAATAGCTTATTCCTTCAAACATATAATTTTAATGCCTTTATTCAACTATACAAATAAGTGCATCTTGCATTTCTTAAATTACTTGAGGCACAACAAAGTAACATTTGTATCCTTCATGCTAAGTTCACTTTTAACTAATGGTAAAACCATATGATACATCAAATCCTTCAAATCCCGGAAGAAATATTGAAATTCAATTAACATTTCCTTTTATCGATGATTGAAATGCCTAACGAATCGATGACCTTCATCAGAGTTCATCGCAGTATTGTAGATCCGGAAACAGGATGTAACACTAGTAGCAGAACAAAGAAAGGATGAATGAATGAGATAAATGTCCAATAAATAGCATTTTATCAGCAAAAACGATCGTCTTCTGTAATCGAATACTCAAATGAAAAAGATCGAAACAAAAACAAGTACAACTATGTACATAATAGCTTATACTAATTTTTGTTAATCTTAAAAAAAAAAAAAATAAAAAAAAAATTTAGCAAAATTTGCTAAAAATGAAAAGAAATGCTTTGCGAATATCATCGACGTTTTTTTTTCCTTTTTCTTTTTCAGTAAAATTTACGGAAAGTAAATAAATTTACGGAAAGTAACGGAAAGTAAAAAA
>NW_018110711.1:0-1311 GCF_000183805.2 Loa loa | reverse complement strand
CTAAAACCTAATATTCATTATGCTGGGAAACCACCGGAATGTTCAATTTTTTCGTCCAATTGAGCTTTTGCCTAATCGATGCTAGCATATTTAATGATCAAAGGGTATATCATCAGTAATGTCACCAGTACAAGCTTGTCCTTAATTCTTCCCCTTTATCAGTTTCTGTATCCGGTTCGCTACCCAGCAATTCGAACACGAGAAAAAGAAACTAACAAGAAAAAGAAAAATTCGTTCTAAAAATGCTTAACATTTTGCAAACTTCAACTAAAAACATTATTTATTGTTATTATTATTATTATTATTATTATTATTATTATTATTATTATTATTATTATTATTATTATTATTATTATTATTATTATTATTATTATTATCACTATTATTATTATATATATATATATATTATATATATTATTATTGTTATATATATTATCATTATTATATAATTATTATTATATATTATTATTATTGTTGTTATTATTATTATTGTTATTGTTATTATTATTATTATTATTATTATTATTATTATTAATAATAGTTATTATTAAATGTTTGTCTCAAAATCATTCAAAAATTTTTTGTTTTGAAAAAAAATTATTCTCTCTATCCGTAAAAATTTCCTATTTTATTTTTTAATTTTGATCCGAAAGAAATGAATGAGTTGTCGCTTTCGATATATGAATCAGATTTGAATGGAAATGTTTACATAAATGAGTCATGGTAGTATGGGAGAGTAAGTTATCGATAGGAAATTTGAGAAATAAAAGATGTGAATAAATATAGGCAAAAAAGGAAGCGAAAACTGTTAAGCGTAAATGTCGCAATAGATAAATAAACTTGAAAATATTATTCTTTTAGAATTTATTTTAAGTATTTTTCTTTTTAATTAAACAATTTTCTCGTCACTTATTGTTTGTGTAATTTTGTAAAATAGCCTTATCATATCATCTAATTCTCTCACCTGTAAACTAATAATTTAATTTGTTTCATTAATAATGTTGGTCCGTTACTAAGAAAAATGTTGTTTGATGATTACTGTATTGTAATATAAGCGTTATGATATCAAAGAAATTTACATCCAAGTGATGTCTTTTTATTTGCAGTAATAGATGATAGTAAGGAAAGTAACTTGTTCAATTAGGATAAATGCAAAATTTGTTTCAATTAAAAAAACTTTTATAATTATTTAATTAGTTTCGAATTATTTATTTTTATTTATTTTTTGAATATTTTTTTTTTAAAAAAAGTCTTTTTCCCTATCACAATTTTATTAATTCTGTTAAATTTCCTTCCAAAAAAAAAAAAAAA
>NW_018110710.1:0-1311 GCF_000183805.2 Loa loa | reverse complement strand
GCAGAACAAGTGCTACACAAATAATCATCATGATGAAGCGCAAATCGCGGAAGAAAATATTACAATTGTTCAGCGTATTTTATATCTTTTTGATGATGCCGCACATTTGATGATAAGGAAAAGTAAAAGATAGGAAAAAACATTTTCTTTAAAAACTAACTTATTTTCTTAAAAAAAGTACGACAAAGTCATAATTATGGCAAACTTATTCTTTCTCTTCCGTCTTGTCACACGTTCTCTTTTAATTATGACTTTTAATAATGACCAGAATTCTGAAATGGCAGAGCACTATTAGTCTAACACTCAAAACTCTAACCGTAAAGTCAAAATGATCAACGAAACTGCTTACTGATTTAAGTGTGAGTAATTATGGATGGAACCAGGCCATCCTTCGTATGATGTCCAAGTAGTAAAAGTTCAACAAATGAGTGGTTGTTGAAAAGATTAGAATTCATTCCATTTGCTTTAAAATGTTTTTCTTTTTTACTTCAATTTTTTTCTAGAAACAAGAACATCTAGAATCAGTGCATCCTTCTAATCTTCCTACCAACGACTTATTTTACCATTTATTGATTGCTTCTAAAAGGCTTTTAACATGCACGCTCTTAAAGATTTATCATTTTTGGTACTAAATCTTAAGGAACTATAGAAATGCAAATTAAGGAATATTGTAGTTCAAAGAAACTGTTGCTTTTTAATTACTTGATCACTGCAATATTTAAATCATTCAATGAGTGATTAGACCAAAATTGTCCAGTAACTACTGTATTCATTTATTTTTGGCACCTAGTTTTAGTCTATGAGCTATTGATCAGTATAGTTACTACAAACTATAACAGAGTTGCGGATGACTTTGGTGGCGATAATTGTGCAGCACAGATTTTCGATATACTTTTAACACTGATTCAATTCACAATCTGTTTAATAACTTGTTATAGAACAAAACATCGAACAAAGTTTTGCATAAATTTTGGAACTTTAAAGTCTGCACAGTGATACAAAGACATTTGGAGGAAGTAAAACAATTATCCATAATAATAATAGTAATAGGAATAGGGGTAGTAACCATATCCACCGTAGTATGGGTAATAAGGATAACCATATTGAGGAAATTGGAAGCCTCCACTTGGCACTTGAGGAAAAGACGGGAAGCCTGCACCAGCCGTTGGCACTTGAGAGAAACCCCTGAGATAAAGTTCAAGAAGCTGTGAAATGGGTTAGCAGTAGTCGGTGGAGCTGAAGTAGTTTGATTTCTTCCTGTGCCAAATCCAGAAAACTGAATGTCTGTATTCCGTTGGCATTGTTGTTCAG
>NW_018110709.1:0-1311 GCF_000183805.2 Loa loa | reverse complement strand
GAAGTAATATTATAATAATATCTTGGTAAATAAATTAAGCAAAACAATGTGATAATTAGGACTTTGACAAATAATGCTAAATAAAGAAATTATGAATCACAAACTTTTTCAAATTGTGTATTTTCCTCTTTAGTACCAATGGCTTCTTTTCTGTGCCGTGAAAATTTCATCCGTAATTTACGAAAATTTGATGGTAAGCCAATAATTTTCAACTTTTCTTTTGTTGTTTTTAAACCAAATGAATCACTTCCAGTTGTATTTGCTATTGCAGTGACAGGTGAATTTGAAGGTGTACTTATATTTGAACTTGCACCACTACTACTACTACCACTACTACTATCCCGTATTGATGATGACTGCTCTTGTTGCTGTTGTTGTTGTTGTTGTTGTTGATCGGATGATATTGTATCGACAAGTAATTTTTTCCATTGATTTTTCAAACGACTAGCCATTATTATTGATAGTATTAAGGTAGCAACAAATGTTAAACCTTTAATTAACCAATCTTTTACCATAATATGTAACACAAATAAACTTTTTATATGTCTTTTTAAACTATTTATATACATATATTTATGCAAAAAAAAAGTGGAAATATTTCTAGAAATTTAAATATTATAATTTTGAAATTTTAAAAGCGAATAAAATTTCAAATTTCATTTTTTTTTTTGTTGGTATTTGTTTGTCAAATTAGAAATAGAAATTTTCTTTTTTTTGGAATATTTGTCCTCCTTTTTTTTCAATTTCATTTTTAAATATGTCCTTTTTTTCCAATTTTATTTTTAAATATGTCCTTATTTAACAAATTTACTCTAATTGTTGCATGATGACGAAAGAATGATAGATGAAAATGTTCCTTTTTAGTAAAACTCTACATCATATTGGAAATTCTTTACAAAAATTATTTGCAAATTAATGAAGAGATTATTTTTTCAATGATTTTTGAAAGAATGATTAGACATTTAGCAAATTAATTGCATTAAATGTTGCAAGCAACAAACAATCCAATAAATTTTTTAAAACTTAAGTAACTGGCAAATTACTAAATTACTATTTTAATTTGGTTTGTTCTTTTTCAACAAATTTTTCTCATTCAGATTTTCTTTTTATCCAATTTTTCCTTTAAAATTTTCTATTTAACTTTGTTTATTCTCTTTATCTTTCAATTTATTACTTTTTTTCAAAATCAATTTTTATGAACTCAATCAATCAGTTCTCAAGTTTTCCATTCTTTGATTTCATATTTAGAAATACATTAAAATTGTTCTATATGTTAAATAAAAAAAAAAGGAAAAAAGAAATTACAAAATG
>NW_018110708.1:0-1312 GCF_000183805.2 Loa loa | reverse complement strand
ACTTTGGCCTTATTTGCCAGAGATGATGATCTTTTACAAATCGAGGTCGTGAAGTTTATTTTTTTTTCATTTATTGATGAAGCAGATTATAAAGAACAGCCTAACAAATCTTTTTTTTTCAGTTTTGTGGCTTATAATATTTTCAAAGTGCACTAGTAATCGAGACAGTGATTACTGATATACTAAGCACTGCATCCTAATGGACCCTTGAATATGAGCATTAAAGAATTTCTTTAGGGTAAAGAAGAAAGAAGAGAATTTTGATAAAAAGTGAAGAGATAAGAAAGGAGGGAGAGACAAACATTTATGTTTGCGAATTTGGTTGTTATTCAATGATCTTTAGGTCTCCAGATCCAAAAAGCGCTTCAAGTTTTATGGGTTCTGCAAGCAACATTCCTTTTATGCCCGGTAAATGTTTTGTTTTCAGTATTCACGATATAAATAAGTCGAAAAATCACGAAATAACTCGAGAGTAGATATTACGAATCATTTTTTTTCTTATAGTTTATGAATGCTCCAAATTTTGATTTTATTGTTTTGATATTTAATACTTTTTTTTTATACTTAATGACAGATAGGTATCTGTCAGGGTGATATGCATAAGATTTCTTCATTCGTTTTTCTTTGGACAGGTAAAATTTGAGCATTTTTTTTTGGAATGTCCTTATTCATTGCCCTTTTCAGGTGGTTTTGATGCGGAAATCGAAAACGTGCTCCGTTTGAGTGATGTTGGTATTACGACAGATGAAAACTTAGAGGAAGAATCGTATCTGCGTTTCAATGGCAAGTTTTGCAAAATTTCAGGAATATTACTTTTATTTTAAAATAATTTTGGAGCTCTAGATGAAAATTTTTCTTTTTTAAGTATAATTCTTTATCGGAATTTTTTTCACCACATGAGACCAAATCTTGATTTTGCATCTGGACTCCGGAATCTTCAAAACCAACTGAAATACAGAAACAAGAATTTGTGAGACTTCCTGTTGTGATTTCAAAAGGCGAAAAAGCAGATCTTGAAGCAGGACTTTATTTTTTCTTGCTGAATTTATGGATACTGAAGTTGTTAAAACAAAAAGAAAAACGAGTCTCTAGAAATTACATGGTCCTTTTTATTTTTCAAGCATTTCAGTGTTTGAAACTTTCCTGCTTTATCTTACAGAATGCTCTACATCGGAATTGCTTTTTACATTCCTGGATTAAACGTTAATGGTCTCACTGAAGATGACATTCGTGACTTTCCTCAAGAGAGTCGTCATTTTGCTAATGATAATTGGCTGAGCTGTTGGAATCTGTCAACATCAATAGTTCAGCT
>NW_018110707.1:0-1312 GCF_000183805.2 Loa loa | reverse complement strand
ATATCAAATATGTTAGGTAGCTGTATGTTTCTTTGCATAATGAAAGAAGGAGTTAGGAAATGAAAAGAGGGATGAAAGTATCGTTAATAAAATTTAAAATGCAATTTAAAACTTCAAATAAAATTTTTTTAAAAGTAGAAATTAATTCAAAAAATAAAATTTCAAATTGTAATTTACCGTATTTGTATAATGATTTTTTTTCTACAAAAAAAAAAAAAAAAGAGAAAATACAACCCAATTTTTGGATCTTATGTAGTAATGTGGTCGTATTTTTAAATCATATTGGTATTACGGTCTTATCTTTGAATCTTATACAGTAATACACTCTTGTTTTCGAATCTTGCATAGCAATACGGTTTTATTTTTGAATTTTATATGTAATGGTGCAATCTTATTTTTAGATTTGATATAGTGATACGGTTTTGTTTTCTAGTTTTATGCAGTAATACAGTCTTATTTTTTAATTATGTGCAGGAATACAGTCTTAGACAATAAATTAGACTTATTCTTAAATTCCATGATATTATAATACAATTAGAAAAAAAACAATCAAATTTTTCAATCATATTAATTAAGCTTTTCAATTGTAGCAATATAATTTCATTTTTAAATCTATTTTAAAAATAAAATCTTACCCATCAAACTAATTAGTAATGGAATTTCAAATTTATGCAATAATATATAATTTTGAAATTGTAAATTTTTTTTTAATAATTTATGTATAAATTATCTAACTAATTATAATGTTGGATTTCTTTTTTGATTTCTCAAAAATTACATTTGTAAAGCAATCAAAATTTGGTATCCACTAAAAAATCTTTTCAAATAATGTTAGCTTTATTTACCAATGATGAAAAGCAGCAATTATTGATGACTTTGTTTACATTTTTTTTTTTTGTTAAAATTAATTTTTCCTTCATTTAAGCTTTTTTTTTTCAAAGTTGTTACTAGATGATATATGTAAATGTTATGTTTTTCCAAAAATTTAATGATTTTACAGCAATAAAATTAGATGATTTAATCGATTAATGCCTCAACCAAGTAATCAATTAATAAATAACTTTTAATAAATCATTAAAAAAAATTTTCAAATAATTAAAAATTTTGATTAGTTTAATTAAAGCATATATACATTTAGGTATTTTGGTGTAAATTTCATATGTATATGTTTTGCTTTTTCGCTTGGATTATTTTAATTAAAGGCTTAGTGCAATATATGAAGTAGCAATATTTTTTTTTTGCAACATTTTATTTTCAGGAATATAGTTATTTGATTAAAAATTAAATTTTCAGACTTACCAAATGACAAAAA
>NW_018110706.1:0-1313 GCF_000183805.2 Loa loa | reverse complement strand
TGCAAATGAAATAATTGTAAACATTTTAATAAAAAGAAAAATATCAAAAAAAAAATTGTGAAAAATTACAAAAAAAAAAAATATTGCACAATTTGAAATGATTAAGAAATGAAAAAATCTCATTTTTTTTCCATTTTCTTTTTTTTTTCAATTATAACTTTCAAACGAAAAAGTTCTTTTTTTTTTTGTTTTGATTATCAATGATGGATATTGCAAATTTTCATTTGATAGATGAAAATCTTGCAATAATTTATGTATTAATTATAACAAATTTTAAGATTAATGAAATTTCAGCTGGAAAATATGGAAAAATTTTCGTAGCTGCACTTTTAAAATATAGCATTCTTAATTAGATCAGCAATAGCCAGGTGCTGCTAATTAAAATTAAAATTCAGGAATAGTCATTATTAATTAGTAAGGATTTGGTTTAGCAATTTTTTTTTTTATATCATAACAAATTTATGCGAACATTTTTCCATTAAAACAAAACATCAAAGCATACGCTTACATTTATGCATCCATTAAAGCTTATGCTATACATATCTTAGTCAAGCTATTATCAGCCAAATTAAGCATAGCTTAAATATGCATGAAAATTTTAACATAAAAATTAACTGATTTCTAATTATTTAATAAGTAAATTGAACATTTTACATGCAAAAAAGGGGAAAAAAAATTATCAAAAATAATCACTTAGCTTTATATCAATGAAATGGCTAATTAGTAGATATAATTAATTATCATTTCTATATCTTTTACATTTGAAAATCAAAGAAATTAATGATAGAAATGATAAAGTAAGGTATATTATATATATATATTAGCAATGAAAATATGACAAATAGCAATATACAACTTTCATAATTGCTAAATATACTGCAAATAATTACAATTAAGCATTCTTTAATGCTAATGATTATTATTTGTTGTTAAACAAAAATTAATGAGCAGAAAAATAATTTAACAATTGATATATCCAACGTTTATTAACATCTTTTAGCAAGCAATATTTATTCAATAAATGCAGAAATATTTGCTTAAAGATGAAAAAAGAAAATTATTGCCTTTTTTTTTTGAAACAAAAAAAAATTGAAATTATATCAAAAATTAAAAAAAATGAAAAATTTTTATTTTTCTTTTAAAATAAAATATTTTAAAAAAAAAGGAAAATATTATGTTATTTAGTGTTAATTAATAGTTTGCAAATGATTTATTAAAGTGTAAAAAATTTTTTGCAAAAATTTTTCATTTTAATCTTTGATGTACGAAATATTAATGAAAATTTTCGTAACAAATCAAAATAATGCATGAAA
>NW_018110705.1:0-1313 GCF_000183805.2 Loa loa | reverse complement strand
TGATATGTTTTACTTTTACTATCACCTCCTGTCGTGTCATTCATTATCTTTCCTGTAATTTGAATTATAATTGGTATCGGTACGAATGTCACAGACGTTTATTCTTTACCACGAAGGTAACGAGAGTAGAATAATTGATACTCAAATGGTTTGACGGAATGGAATTCATAAAATGTATAAACGAGAATTTCATCCTATCCTAATTGGATGATTAATCAAAGACACAGTAACAAACTCAAAGATTAATACTTTTTCTGCAATATTATGCCGATAAGTCCTGACATCAATTTCAGTTATGGCTATTGCTATGCATGGTGAAGCTGACAAGTTGTGGGACAATGACCAATTAATAGAGACAATGCAATTAGAATGTATGTTTACATCATGGAGAATTACATACTAGTACTGTTTAATGTTGAGTGATTGCTCATTTCAAAAACATTCAAATTGACAGTTCTTTCTATCATAGTAAGCAAATTTCTGATTCATTCATTAACTTCTTTCAATTAGATAAGACATAGATTTACATAATTATTTGTACTTAATGATATTATCAGTATAATTACAGCAAGGCCGACAAATTACGGCACAATTGAGGATGGACGACTGTTTGGTTTGAAAGAGAATCCAATGCTTTTCGTAAGGAACACCCTTGAATTGATAAAGTGATAAAGTTTGCAAAGTGAAATTGCATAACTGTAAATATAAAGGTAATAAACAGTGAATATCATGTTTGAACAAAGTGAGATCAGAGCGCTAAAATGACAAGTTGAGGGAAGGAAAGTTAAAGGTAAGGAAAATAAAAAAGAAGAAATGGAAAATTATTTAATAAATTCAAATAATTGAGAACAGTGTCATTTCATTCAATTTGCTCTTAGCCCACCACCTATAACATAATTGACGAAATTGATTTCATGTGTATGATACAGTCGTGATGTCGGATATCACCTGGGCAACAGAGCTGGCGGAGTCTAAGTTTAATTGACATTTTAGTATTTCATGGCTCGTGTTTCAAAGATTAGCGTTCTATTTATATTATAATATGTGGTTGGTTGTGGATAATAAACTGGAAGTAAAGTGAAATTATTTAATATTATCAGTATGATTACAGCAACGTTGACAAATTGTGGCACAATGAAGGACGCAAGATTGCCTGATCTGGAAGAGAATCCGAGGCTTTTCGTAAGAAACACTCTTGAATTGATAAAATGACAAAGTTCATAAGGTGGAATTAAGACATCTGATAAAAATTGACGATCACATCTCGACAAATTAAGAAGATCACAGTAATAATAAGACAAATCGATGAAAGG
>NW_018110704.1:0-1314 GCF_000183805.2 Loa loa | reverse complement strand
TTTCCACTATTATTAATGATCTATAAACAATGTTAGTTAACTAGTGAAAAATTAATGATCTATGAGTAATATTTAGTTTATTAGGGAGATAATTTACGGTATACCTTAATATCTCTTATTTAATAACTATAAGTTATTAGTTTTGTAAATGTTTATCCGTTAAATAATTTATTACATGTAACAATTATTAGATGTTACATTAACAATATATTTTCCAAAATATTTTGTTAATTCAAAAAAATTTTCTTCAAACAAAAAAATAGGTATTAAATGCACATGTTTGTTGTAACATTGCCATATCTTCTCAAACAATGTGACAAAATTTTTTGGTCTTTTAGGAGACTTGTCAACTATGTCAACTTCCTTCCCATCAATGATAAAAGAAATATCTAATTAAGTTTATTCAGCTGCTCGGATATATATTTTCACAATTGTTATCAATACCACTGAATGAAATTTATTTGATAAATTAAACAAACAAAGGCTTCCAGTGACACGAAATGATCTGTTAATCCCAGTTTCTATGGAAAAATTGTTTTTGACAGTATATTATTTACTTTCCTGCATAACCTGTATGAAATATTTTCTGTTTCACAATGCATGTTATTCGATGTAAAATAGAAAACAGATTAATTTCGATTTTTCCTGATTTCCTGGGAAGTTGGATGGAATCTGTTTATCACACGTTGTTTACTCTTCATTTTCTGAAAAAGCATTGTATTTGAATTCTAAGCGGAATATTGACTTTTTCAATTCCGGACAAAAATTACCGATTCATCGTCCTGATGGTCCGAAAGACTTATGGGACTCCAATTTTACATTAAAATCAAAAAGCACAATTAATAGAAAATGATGTAAATCCTATGACTTTCCCTGAATGAAAAATAATGACAATAGATAGTCTTGCTCACTTTTGGACGCTTCTATTTCTGACATAAATGCAAATTTACATAATTCAATGAAAGGCTTCCAGAGACATGAAATAATCTGTTAATCTCAATTTCTATAGAAAAACTGTCTGTGACAGTATTAGTATTTTTGCATAATCTGTATTAAATATTTCCTATTTTACAATGCATCGATATTTAATGCAAAATGGAAAACTGAGATAATTTCGATTTTTCCTGAAAATTTCTGATCTTTGACTGATTCGATCTTTTCAGTATAAAAGGTCAATATTTTCGCTCAGAATTCAATCCACTGTCACAAATTGCTTCTCACCAAATTCATTTCTACAATGTCTTCCACTCATTTCATAATATTGATTAGTCATCCTAGCCAAAACAAAAGTAATTATAGACCTTACCCATCACT
>NW_018110703.1:0-1315 GCF_000183805.2 Loa loa | reverse complement strand
TAATAATAATAATAATAATAATAATAATAATAATAATAAATAATAATAATAATAATAATAATAATAATAATAATAATAATAATAATAATAATAATAATAATAATAATAATAATAATAATAATAATAATAATAATAATAATAATAATAATAATAATAATAATAATAATAATAATAATAATAATAATAATAATAATAATAATAATAATAATAATAAATAATAATAACCAATAATAACAGCAAATAAATAACAGCAATAGCTAATAGCAGCAATAGCATTGAGTAAAAATATATCATTTTGAAGCTATTATTTATTTCATAAATTGACGTCATCGGTTTTTTTAATGTCGTATATTTTTATTGTGCTATTAATATTGTCGTTGTTGTTACTTTTGTCATTAAATATTACAAATTGATTAATAATAAGTATCAGATTTAGTCCCTTTATATCTTAAATATTACTCATTTCCATAAACATTTCCGATTCATCCATCGAAATAGAAAATGATCGCAAAATGTCGTAAAACATGAAATAATGCGCTTTTTGGAATTATAAAATAATGACTACGAATAATTGATTAATCAAATATCTATCATAAGGCTAATGTTGCTAAAATTCCTAGGCTAATATTATCAGTTTATCCTGCACCATCGATAACGTATGGTAGCTAGTAATATTATCAGTAACCTTATTTACATATGGTAGCTATCATGTTTAGTTTAAAAAATAAAAAAAAAAAAAAGTGGAGATAATAAAAAATTGCTTTGTTCAAAATATAGGAGGCTTGAAAGATGAAATGAAGGATGGAAAAGATCCAATTCAAATATTCGGCCTATTTACATAATGATATTATTTATGAAATAAAAATTCATTTTTCATCATGAACCATTTTTATCAATTAATCATTTTTATGAATATGCAAATTAGCTAGCCGGTTATCAAAGGGACAATATTTATTAATTAGGTGCAGGTTAATAAATGAAGAGATATTTGTTAATTAGAGATGGATAAAAAAAAAATCATTTCATCCATTTAATACAATTTATTTTTGTGGAAAAAAAAACTTATCATTTTATCTTTTAAATCAAAATTTAAAAATAAATCATTTTTAATCAAAATACCTTTTAAAAATAATCTTTTTAAAAGTTAAATTTTACTTCAAAAAAAAAAAAGAAAGGATGAAAATGGTTAAATAAAATCCTCGAAGAAAATTTACTGGATAAAAAAAAAAAAAGACAGAAAGAAAATTTAGCGACAAAATGAAATCGGTCAGTCTCTTTAAGACGGAAGCCTTCGTCGTCCTACTTTTCTTTCTTT
>NW_018110702.1:0-1315 GCF_000183805.2 Loa loa | reverse complement strand
TATTGATTAGTTGATTGATTGATTGATTGACTGATCAGTTCACTGATTAATTGAATTGACTGATTGGTAACTTTTTTTTTCTTTTTGGAATTCCTTTTTTAAAATAAATTATTTGTAAAATTTTTTTTTTTGCAGTTATTGGAGCGTTTGAAAGAAAATCCAGAATTATTAGAAGCTATAAATAAACATAAAGTTACGAAAATTACGCCTAAGACAATTATGGATGAATCATTTAAAATTGCTACAAGAATTGAAAGACAACTATTCAGTCTTATACCGGGAGTTCCTGGTTTAATAACTTATAGAAATGCAATGGCATGTGAAGTAGCAAGAGATGAATCAACTACAATTAGTATATAGTAATTGTTAAATTTGAACAACGATTATTTTTTGATTACTGTATGAGATTCCTGAAATTTGATGGCTAATTATTACGATCAGTTTTTTTGATTACAGTATAATACTCAAAATTTAATGGGTAATATTGTGATCATTTTTTGATTTCCATATAATGAGTTGTCCTAAAATTGCATTGCTAATTGTTACAATCATTTTTTTGATTACGGTATAATCTATATACTTTAGCTATTTTTATTTGAATGAAAAAAAAAAAGCAGTGATGTTTATAATTTTGAAAATGAAAAATTTCTACTTCAAAACATTTGTGAATTAAATTACTCTAAAATATTAGCATTGATTTTTCTTTTCTTGTAATGATTCTATCCATTATTTAATTAATTTTATTTTATTGTTTATCTTATCAAGCCTATTTGTGGTTTATTTTAAATAACATTCAAAATATTTTCTTTCATCTCTTTGATCTGATCTCTGTTCTTTCTGATAAGAATCTTCAATCTGAAATCTTTTAAATCATTAATCCGAATTTCTTTGAATCATATTGTATTCTTTTCTATTATTTTTCAAATTTTTATTTTAAACAAACTATTACTTCCTTGGAATGATATTGATTTCCAATATTTTTCATTGTTAGAATTACTATTTATTTATCCTTCAATCATTTATTTATTACCTACTTTGATCCATTTATCTCACCTTTTTTTTTCTTCTACTCTGATAATTGATGATATTATCATTAGTGGCAGTTAAATTTGCTGTAACAAAATCATTTTATCATTTTTTTAGATTGTATAAAAGATTCAACATTCATACTTTTTAATTGAATATGGATTGATAAGAGTTGAAATACGATCTAACTATAAGTTTATCTCTTTATTTGACATATAACAAGAATATCATTTAATGCTATTTATATTTCCATTTCAAATTTATTTTTTTATTCGATATGATTGAAAAG
>NW_018110701.1:0-1315 GCF_000183805.2 Loa loa | reverse complement strand
AAAATTTAAAGTAAATTTTTATTTTCATTGCCACCCGATTTAATGCTAATAACAAATAAATTAAGGATCCAAGCAAATTTCAATGGATGCTTCGATGGTCACATATTATTGCTGCAATTTTTAAGGCACTCTTTGGTCTTCTTGGCTTCCTAACATTTGGTGATTTTACTCAAAAGGAAATTTCTAATTCATTACCAAATCAAACATTTAAGGTGTTTATCTTAATTTCTTTTTTCAAACAAAAAAAAAACATTTATTATTTTTAAATTTCTCTTTCCCGTCTTTTCTTCTTTTTCAAATTTTCATTTTATTTTAATTTCTTTTTTTTTCATTTTATTTTATTGTTAATTTTCAAAAAATTTATCTGAAAGTCGTACCTGAAAGTAAATGAAGCATTAATTTACATTATTTTCATGATATACAATTGCTAATATTTTTAAATTTTATTTAAATTCATTTCAATTTAAAAGAAGATATATAAATAATAGATGGATCGTTAAATATTTAACGCATTAAATATTCGCAAAAATTATAGCTTGCAATATTATATGGTATAAAATTCTTAATCTTTTCTAATTTCTTATCATTTAAATTCTTTGATAACATTTTTTGCAGGTGATAGTTAATTTAGTACTGGTTATAAAAGCACTCTTCTCATATCCATTACCGTATTTTGCTGCTGTTCATTTACTCAAGGATAATTTATTCATGGGTACGCCAAAAACACTATTTACAAGGTAAATATTATTGCAAAAAAAAAAAGGTAACTGGGAGATAGATTTCCGGTTTTCTTCAAATTTCTCTTTTATATGAAAATTGAATTATTCACTGATAAACTGGATGAATGAGATAAGGAATTGAATGAAGAAAATGAAAGGAAAAAAAAAAGAATCAATACTGATATGATTAAAATGATTGATATGATTAACTGGTTATGATTAAAATATTTGATATGATTAAATTGAAATTGATATGATATGGATAAGTATGATATTATTAACAGGTTTGATTATATTGATACTGATATGATTAAATTGATATTATTATAATCAATAGGTTTACCGGGGGGAAAAAAAAACAAAAAAACTAATCAATAATTCCTAATAAATATCATATATGTTTTAGCTGTTATGGTATTGGTCATAGTTTACGTGAATGGGCTCTTTGTTTACGAATTATTTTGGTACTTATTACCTTGATGATGGCAATGTCGGTACCATATTTAATTGAATTAATGGGACTAGTTGGTAATATTACTGGAACAATGCTAAGTTTCATTTGGCCAGCTATGTTTCATTTGAAATTAAAAGGAGCA
>NW_018110700.1:0-1315 GCF_000183805.2 Loa loa | reverse complement strand
CTACATTACCTTCACCCGTTTCGGCAATATCCGGTGGTGTACACCTAACAATTAAAAAGAATGCAATTCAAAGATAAAAAGGTCTCAAATAGAGAATTTCATCATTGCTTTGATTTTCAGGAAATTTTAAAATTTCCATTTCAGTTCATGTAAGATGAATAAGAAATGAAAGAGTATAATGCTGAGAAGCATACCTTGAAATCAACAATCCATTTCTTGACAACGTTATCTGGTCCGATCAAAACAAATCTAAATAACCCACTTTGCATCATAGGTATTGTCACCTTTATTGTATTATTTTGTCAAATGCATATCTTGTCTTGGTAAAGGTAATAAAAAAGAAAAAGGAAAGCGGGGAAAAAAATGAAGAAATTATTTCAAATAAAATTAAGCTTGATTTAAAATTATTGTAAGTTTGCTACTAATTATTAATTAACTTAAAATGAATTAGTAAAAGGCAAGCGAATAAACCCAAAAAAGAATTTTTAATTTCAAAATAAAAACTTTCCAAAAGAAAATTTAAAATTTATGGCAAAAAGAAGTTTGAAAAATTGTTTTGTTTGTAAACATGATACATGCAAATTTAAAAAATGTTGCAAGTCATTTTCCGCAAAATGGATTGATGTTGTGAATAAAAACAAACAATGATTAGATTGGATGCAAAGAATTCTATTTTATCCAATACGATAATTGGTAATCAGTAATCAAACAAATTTGCATTTCAGAAGGAAAAAACGAATAGAAAATAGTAGAGATGGTTAAGGTTTTTGATATATTTATTAGAAGTATGAAACGATTAAGCGGTTTATCGATAGTGCTAATGTTAATGGTCTTGAAAAGCTGCATCCTTTTCATCGGTTAACCAACAATGTTTCATTGCTAGTACTACATTAATTACTACTATTATTTACTAATTTACTCTTCGATTCCTTTCATTTTTTTGAAGTAGTTTGCTTTCCTGACGGAAATACGACGGACGAAGTATAATTCGATCTAAGGCCTAATTTTAGATTTTGTTTTTCCTCGACATGATATTACTGATTGTTTAAGTTATATATGAATGAATGGTTAAATTGCCAATACCATGGGCCTTGTTGGAAGAACTCTTTGCTGGGCTCTGTATCCGTCAGTTAGACAATTATTATTGTAACACCGAATATTGAAAAAACTTTTCAGTGCTTTATGAAGCATTTATGCTACTAATTCGGCCTTATTTACTTAGTATTAAATTATATGGGCAAAATAATTTGTTCGAATTTGATGTTGAATACGTTATCTTTTCATGTACATTTGTTTAAAATATTAAAAATGAAAA
>NW_018110699.1:0-1315 GCF_000183805.2 Loa loa | reverse complement strand
AAAAATATATCTATTTTGGAAACATGAAATTGAAAAGTATGCATCATCCTTTTTGGACTATAAAAATTAAACTACAGTAATTTTAACTATATTATACATCAATATGTATCACTAATATGTATCATTTTTGGAGTATAAAAATTAAACTACAGTAATTTTAACTATATTATATATCAATATGTATCACTAATATGTATCATTTTTGGAGTATAAAAATTAAACTACAGTAATTTTAACTATATTATATATCAATATGTATCACTAGTATGTATCATTTTTGGAGTATAAAAATTAAACTACAGTAATTTTAACTAACACTTCGCTTTTTCTTGAAAATATTAATACGAATAAATATCTGCTTATAGTTATGCAAGAATTTTGTCCATATTTAAATATGATAAACTTTGCATGACTTCTTTTTAGTCCATAAATTTTTTTTTAAATTTTTAAGAATATTTTAAAAATTAATACAAAGATATTTTTAATTTTATAAATTTTTCTTGTGCAACGAGTTATTTTTTTAGCATATGAAGGAAGGTAAGAATAAAAATTGTTTAATCAATTACCAAATTTCATATAATAAATTTATAAACTGTTAAATTCTTTGTAAAAAAAACTTGAAGTAATCATATATTTTAGGGATTAAATTACAGTAGCCTCACATATTTTATTTTGCTAAATATTATTGTTTCTTTTTTACTTAATATTAATACAAAATCAAAGCAAAAACAAAATGAAACATGGTAAAATTATATTGGAATTTTAATAGTTATACTTAAAATTAAAAGTGATAAGCTTTTCTATCATTTCATCATTTACCATTATCAACGACACTTTAATCACTCCTCGCATTTTTATCTTTTTAATTTTACTTTTACTTTTTTTCCGTTTTCTTACCATTACCTTTAATATGTTTACCTTTTATTGTAACGATATAATTAAGCAATGGATAAATGCATAAATATGCTTTTAATTAAAATTACTTTATTAATTTTCAAATGAATGGATGTGTTAGTAAACAATAATTATGTTAATTAATCTATTCATCGTTTGTTAATGATTGTGTTTTCTCCAACTTTTTGAATTGTTTATCACCAAGTATGTTTCGTTCCGATGTCAACTCACTTATTTGTGTCACATCTAGGAATTTTTGGCTCTCATCAACATCACTTTTTCCATGCTGTAATACGTATTTATTAGTAATACTTCTAATAATAATGAAAAAAAAGTGCAATTTTAATATGAAATTGATTATCAAAACTAGAATTGAAATAGTGATAATAATAATAATAATAATAATAATAATAATAATAAT
>NW_018110698.1:0-1315 GCF_000183805.2 Loa loa | reverse complement strand
TAAATTCATAAAAATCCTTTCATATAAGCGGCCAGCAGTACATTGTAATTATCAAAGTTTTGCAAATCGGCGCAATTCGTTTCTTCCATTCCAATAGAAATTACCATCCACTTTTCACATTCATATTAATTAAAATATGCGCTGGGATCCATTAACTTATGATGCGCAATTGTCGATAGAATGGATACAACAACGTCGTCCTCTTTTTATACTTCTCTTTATTGCATATACGCTGTTTGTATTCAATATGCCGCGAATTTGGAAAGGAAAAAGAAGCCAAGGCTTGGCAACGATCATTTTTTATTGGAATGCTTTCAATGCCTTGGCTGATATTGTTTTGCTTCTTGGCTTATTACCTGATTTTTTAAGTTCTTTCCATGAAGGCTTCTATTCAAGTTTATGTCTGAATGATGGGCTTTATAAGAATCCAAGATCGGGTAGGGCAATATTTACATTTCATATCAGCAAAGTCTGGGAATTACTGGATACGGTACTTGTGATATTGGATGGACGTAAACCAAATATCCTTCACGTGATCCATCACATCGTCATTTCTATTTCGATGATCTACAGTTATCAACATATTGGTGCCATGGCTCGTTGGATTGCTATCACCAATCTTTCTTCTCATTCTGCGCTTTACTCTTATTTGGCAGCTCAAAGTTGTGCTTGGAAACGTCGTACATGCAGCGCACGTGTAATTAACGTGATCCAAATGGCGCAATTTCCCATATGCCTGTTTGGCCTCATCAAAATACGCCAATTTGTGAATGCTAGAAAGAAATGTGAGACAAGCTATAATGGGCCAAGCATTATAATCTATTCATCCTTTTTCATTCTATTCATTCTATTTTACGTCAACAAATATAGAAAAGATAACAGCAGCAAAGAAATTTTCAAAAGCAATTCGAAAGGTTTAACAAACTTTTGTCATTCTTCATTATGTCACGCATTTTTGGGATTTCTGAACAGTGAAAGATTGGTATAGCCAAGGAAGAAGACTTAAAATCCATTCAAGGATTGGATTGTCTCTACTCCTAGCCCAGCAATTTCTTTTCCAATTAGGTTAAAAGTTCCGTTATCATTAATACTATCCACCCGATGAACATAAGATTGTGATTTTCCGGAAGTGCGAGAATGTCACTTAATTTGCCTTATCTTTCTTATCTTATTATAGTAAAAAGTACTGGCCAATATTCTTCAATAACTGCATTGGCCAGAGATGGTAATGTAGCCTAGGAAGGTCTGAATGTCACTAAGTTACATCTAAGTTTGTTGTTTTCATATCAAGCAAAAATGGCAAAGTTGAAAAGTT
>NW_018110697.1:0-1316 GCF_000183805.2 Loa loa | reverse complement strand
AAAAAAAAATACACAGTTTGATTATTATTGATTGATAACATTGTTAATTGATTAAATACTGTTAATTGCATAAAATATTTTATCAAAATATATTAAAAATATTATGAAATATTTCAGTTGTGGTTCACTTCATAGTGGTGATCGTATCTTAGCAGTTGATAATATACTTCTAGAATCATGTACCGTTGAAGAAGCAATGCGTTTATTGCAGCGTTCCGGTGATATTGTTAAATTACGAGTTCGTAAAGGTGTTACATCTGAACAGGTATTTAAATTCTAAGAATTTCATTAATTCAAAATTTCAAAATAAACTTTATTTTTTTTTCAAATACAAAATAATTATATATCTGTCATAGTTTTATATGAACTAAATTTCATTCATAATTTTAACATTTTTTTTTCTTTTTGACAATTAAACAAAAAGTTTTTTAAAAAAATTAATTATTATTGTGAAAATATTTAAATTCCAAAAATTAATTTTCCTAATTAAAATATTTAAATTAAACCTTATTTAGGCTAATCATGATGCAGTGCAATCATTAATTTATTCTATCGAATTGAATCGAAATGGTGGACCATTAGGCATAACAATTGCTTCTAGTGCTGAACGTTATGAACCTATATTAATATCATACCTTGCACCAGGTGGATTAGCTGAAAAGTACGATTATTAATTATTGTGAAGATTTTTCATTTTTTTTTCAGTGATATTATTTGATAATTACTTTCGTTATCAATAACAATTATTAATAAAAGCAATAAGAATTCAAAAATTTAACATTACAGATACAAGGTAAATTTGGAAATTGGAAAAAGCACGACGTATAATATTAATCAAATTTATTATTTTATATTAAATAAACTTTTATATGGTCATCAATGACCAATGATCATACAATGGCTTATTTATAGGACAGGTGCGGTACGTGTTGGTGATCGAATTCTTGCAGTAAACAATGAATCAATTGAAGGTATGAAAGCAGCTGATGTAATGCATTTATTACAACAATGTACCGATCCTGTTACAATTAAAATTATGCGAATTTTTGATTCAAAAGGTTTATAATTTTTAACATTAATTATTTGCTAATTACATTGTCTTCCTTTTTTTTTTTTTTTTTTTTTCTAATTTACATCGCCCTCATTAAATTTTATGAATTTTTTTTTTTTTTCAAATTAAAAGAAAAAAGTAAAGCGAAAAATTATTGAAGGTTCTGGTCATTTATCAAATTCATCACAAATCGATAGAATTCGATTACAACATAATGTAGCAATGTCTGATTCATACAGTGAAAGTTCCGAAAAAATAGGGTTTG
>NW_018110696.1:0-1316 GCF_000183805.2 Loa loa | reverse complement strand
TTTTTTTTTTTTTTTTTTACTAATTTCCTAAAAATGATAGCTTCCATTTACTATTATTTCAGTTGTTATAAGTAATCGGATGATGAAAAGAAACGAATTTCTGAAAGATGGGAAAATTTTGAATAAAAAGAAATTAATTAAATCATTTAATAATTATGTCCAACACATGCTACCATTACAATCCTCTTTTAAACATAACTTATTTCTTAAAATTCAAACCAAATTTAGAAAGAAAAAATTTTAGGAGATCAAAAAAAAGAAAAATTGCGGTAGAAATTGATGAAAGAAATAAAAGTAGTGCTTTTTAAAATTTTGAGCTTAATTAATGCTAACTCATTATTTTTGCTAGCTTAGAACAAAAAAATAGGATTTTAGACCGAAAAAATTTGAACCTTTTTTTTTCTGAAAACATTAACGATTCTAAATATTAAACTTTGAATATTCATTTCAAGCAAACAGTTTGATTGATGTTTGCTGTAATGAAAAGTTTATTAAACTTTGTAAAATAACTGAAATGTTAAATTAACTAATTTTAAAACGGAAAATAATCGATTGAAAATGTAATTAAAACGTAAGTGTAACTAAATGCACAGTTTTAAGAATTTTAATCAATTACATAAAACTGAAATTAATATGTTAAAAAGATTAATGATCAACCTATGGATAAAGTAGCAATTTTTAAACTGTTCAAAGATTCAAACATTTATTATATTTAAATATTTCAGTATTTCAATAATTTAAAATTTTTATGAATTATTTAAAGATTTCCCTTCGGACATAAAAATTTAAATACTATAAAAGTGAAAGATTTATTAGACAACCATTTTAGCAGCAAAAAGGAAAAATTCAATAGACAAAAAAAAAAAAAAAGAGGATTGATTTTTGTTGTCCAGTAACAAGGGGGATATGAGGAAGGGCTATTTGGGGAAAATGTGTCGCGTTATCTGTCATGCCTAAATAGTCTCCTACGATATTATTATTATATCCATAACAATAATAACAACAATTTCAGACATAATTTACTTTTTTTTCTTTTTGAAAACTAATTTAAATTATAAATAAGCCATAGCTATTAATTTCATCAATCAAATAATTGGAAATAATTAACTATGACAGAGAGATATGATTAGTTTAAAAATGGATGAAACGGAAAGGAATGATTCATCAAAGTAATTCTTTTCGTTTTCTTTTTTTTTTTTGTTAAACATTTATTTTGTCAGTTACTAAACGAATTGGAAAAATTTAGTTTCATATATGATACGAAAGTTTTTTATTGAGTGAATACATCACATATGAGTTACACGTAAACGCTCATG
>NW_018110695.1:0-1316 GCF_000183805.2 Loa loa | reverse complement strand
AGAACTGCTCAGTTACAAAACTTAGACAGTTTCTTGGAAGATTAGTAAAACGAAATGACCAAGTAACTAGAAGCCAAGCTTCAAGCACCAACGGCGAACAATAATTCGCCAAGTTCAAACTCAAACGTTTGCAACGAAAAGTCCAAGAAGAAACTACTGCATTGTCAACAATCAGTCAATCTGGACCAGATGAAATTAAGAATATTTCAAAATCGAAAGGGTTGGACAGAAACAATAAACGAAGACCCTGCTCGTTTTGTAACACAGATCATTGGGATAGTGAGTGTGAAACCTATCCTACCTTCAAACAAAGATTAGAACGCCTCATTAAAATTAAGGCTTGTAAGAAATGTCTCAAAGCGGGACACACGGAGCTCGATTGCAAAAAATCGATGAAATGTTTTTATTGTAAATGGTCAAACAACAGTGCCCTCTGCCACAATAAACGGTAACAATTCAAGCAAACCGGACATAAACTCATCCAAGAAAGAGAAATCAAATCGGATAATGGAACAGTTACGACAAACACGATCACCGAAAGTTTTACTTCTATGTAAAGTGGTTACTGTATACAATGCGGAAAGGACTGAATATAACGAAGCTCTAGTATTATTTGATAGTTCACAATTAAGCTTCGTTTCTAAAAGCACAAAAGAGCAGCACAATTTGTACTTAACTTGAATTAGATGACGTAGGAGTAACATTATGGTCGAATTCGAAATGCGCGCTGCATTGGATAAAGAACTATCCTAAGTTATACCTAAAATTCATCCAGAATAGAGTCGAAGAAATTCGAAAGGCGAAATTTAATTTTCGTTACATACCTGGCAATCAAAACGCAATGGACGTTGCTACAAGGGGACTTTCTCCTATCGATCTCATGAAATTTAATTTGTGGTGGTATGAACCATCTTGGCTAAAAGGAGAGGAAAACGAATGGCCACAATGTGAATTCAAGCAGAAAAGCAGCATAATGGCGAAGAAAATCAGTGGATTAATGCTAATTTGATTACACAAATGGCCAAGAAACAATCATTTTCGCTCATAGATGCAAGCCGATTCAGTAAATGGTCTAAACTAATAAGGGTATTCATTGACTCGATCATTCAAAAATAACTCTTCTCTGTCGAAGACCACACTCAAGGCCTGCTTCGTCTCATACAGCTCGATCTTTGACTAACGATTTAAATAAATTTTAATTGTCAATCCTCCTAATTTCATTACCAAATAACATTGTATTATAGTTGCTATTTCTTCTTTGCTATTGAATTAAACTTTTTTTTTCCTGCTATTCAACACATTCAAACGAAAACTTT
>NW_018110694.1:0-1316 GCF_000183805.2 Loa loa | reverse complement strand
GAGAGAGAGGGAGAAATGGAGGCTAAAGAAGGATGGACTGGGTGGGTAGTCTGGTTGCTTACCCTAAATAACGGGTGGGAAGGGCTGGCTAACCTGTCTTTTGTTATATGTAGAATAAAAAAAAAATTATATATATGACATTATTTTGCCTTTTATTTAAACATTTTGCTGATTTACAAAAAAAAAAAAGAAGTGGAAGAGAGAGAGAGCGAGGAAGAGAGAGGGAGAGAGAAATGGAGACAAAGAATCTTGTAAGCTTGGTTAGGCGAAAAAAAAAGAAAAACCTTCGAAGAAAATATTCACAAAAGTTTTTTTTTTTGTTTTTTTCTTTTCATTTGAAATTGAAATAGATGACGCAATCAATGTTTATAATTTTTTTAATCCTTAAAAAAAAGAATGGAAAGGAGGAGAGGAAATTATTTCCTATTCATACTTTTTTTTTTATCCTTGGCTTTTTTCTTTCTTTCTTTTTTTTCAAATGTTTTCGAAATCCTTTTGTTCTCAAATCTAACATAAAAATTCATTCAAATCTATTTCATCTTGTCAAATAAAACATTCAAAACTTTTTGCTAATCAATAATATCATCAAAGTGTTGTCATCAAATTCTCGAATCATCAAATAAGCACCATTACTGTCTTATCTTAAAGAAAATTTTAAACGTTCCAAAACAACAATTTTGAATTAGGAGAGACAGAATAGAAATATAAACAGATATGTTGTACTCATTTAATTAATTCTTCATAATTTATGCCAATTTAAAATGTATATCAAAGTGAAAAGGAAACATTGGCCAGAAAAATGAATCGATTGAAAATATTTTGCTATATAGTAAATTTTATCAAAACTTTTTCTTATAGAAAAAATTTTTATTCAAACATTTGGCTGTTCCATTCGTAATTTTGAATAATAACCTAAAGCCTTAATTATTTGGGAATGCGACAAAATGTGACAAGATACCTGGCTGTGTTAGGCAGACTGATTTTAAACTGGATTTGTTATCAATTGATATTGTTGAATTCTTTTCATAGAAATTTTTTATCATGAAGACATTTAACGAACTAAATTCAACTTATCTAAATATCACTAAATTACTTTAGTTTGTCCTATCACGATTTCATTGATTTCCTCGTAGAAAATTTCGAAATAGAAAAGAAAAGGAAATGATTATACATTTCACTTGTAAATAATCACTGATAAATACGTCTAATATTGTAGCAAAAAAAGTAGTTACAAGAAAGAGAGAAAAGAGAGAGAGAGAGAAAGAGAGAGAGAAAGAGAGAGAGAAAGAGAGAGAGAGAAAAGAGAGAGGGAAAAA
>NW_018110693.1:0-1316 GCF_000183805.2 Loa loa | reverse complement strand
CAAATATTTTTCGTCCAACGCTCTCTTCTTTGGCTGTCAATTCATCAGTTTTGTGTAGACTTCTTCGACCAATAACTCTCATTATCCTATTTATTTCCCCATCACTCCTTGCACTGGTAAATCCAACAGCTCTGTTTGTTCCGCTTGTGCTTTCCCATATTACATGAAATTATCAATCTTACACTGTGTTAAAAATTTTTAATGTCTAAAAAGAAATTATTGTCGTGCTTTATCCTGCTTTTAACAGCATTAAAACGTTCCAAAGTATGCAAAGATAAGCAGTAATATGACAATGATACTTATTTGCATATAGCATGCCAATCGCTTGCTGTGTGTATAGCATGCCACTTACTTCTTTGTTATGTATGCGCGAATAATGAAAAATAATTTAGTATGTCTGTAGGTAAAAACAAAACCGATATTTTATTCGCTAAAATGGAAAAACAGCAAAGGGATGGAAAAAGAACGATACTATTATGCATATAAGTAAGCGATAAATAATGACAGCAATAGAATTTTATTAATAAAATAGAACTAAGTACAGAAATACAATTTATAATCAACAAAACAAGCCGTAATTCAGTTCAAAATGCGTCTTTCAGCCCCTTTCATGATTCTTTTTCTGTAATTATAAGCGATTATTCAGGAAACCTTTAATGCACGCAGTGCTGGTGAAGATTCATTCATTCCTGTCATGAGTTATTAGGTGACGTTGCAAAAGTGTCTTAGTCTGAAACTGTTATTGTATGTCGGACAAATGTGCGGCTTCTCAACGGCATGAATTTTCATATGCATATTCCTTTTGTATTGTCGAGAGAAACTTTTGTCGCACGTCGGACAACTGTAGGGCTTTTCACCGGTATGAGACATCTTATGGTTTTTCATATGTGATATGATCTTTCCACATAAATCACACAGCAATTTCTTCCTTTCCCTTTTCTTCCGTGCGAGTTCCCCTACACTATTTCGTTTGACGCTCTCTTCTTTGACTGTTAAATTTTGACTGTCAAATTCGTCTGCATTTTTAGTGACTACTTCGACTTTCGGCATTTTAGCGGCTACTTCGGCTAACAAAAACAAATTTCCCATTTGCTCGTCATTCAATCCCTGCATTGACAAATCTAGCAGTTTTGTTTGTTCTGTTTGCGCCTCCTCAAATTGTATGAAGTTATCAATCTCACTGTGTTAAAAATTTGAAATCTTCAATTTCCTGTAGTGCTGTATTGTATTTTTAACTTTAAATGAACTTACTGTAGTTTGAATGCTGCTCAGTTGGACAAAGAAGAAAGCGCAATAGAAGAAATGCATATTGATGT
>NW_018110692.1:0-1317 GCF_000183805.2 Loa loa | reverse complement strand
CCATCCATCCATCCATCTATCTATCTATCTAATCTAATCTATCTAATCTATCTGATCCATCTAATCTATCTGATCTGTCTAATTTATCTGATCTATCTGATCTATTTGACCTATCTAATCTATCTGATCTAATCTATCTGATTTAATTTATCTGATCTGTCTAATCTATCTGATCTGTCTAATCCATTTAATCTATCAAAAATTTTGGAGTGGTAGAGGCATTATCTCAAGACTATACTTTTTAAATATGCAATTTGAAACCGATTATTATATCTATAATATATGAGAATATACTGTGACGGTCAGTGCAAAGGTACGAAAGTACGACCAGTAAAAAGATCCGATGGAAGAAATATAAACAATGACTATTTGTGTTCGATGTCGACATCACTTATTGTTCGTTTGTTTTCTTTGATTATTGAAGAATCATTTTGGATATTTCCGATATTTGTCATAAATCGTTTCGAACTTTTCATCTAAATGTTACTTTGGTTATGTTTCGGACAACTTACACGGTTGGCTTGGAATATATCTATGCTGTCTCGTGAAAATTTACATGAGGTGAAAAGAATCTTCGCGGAATACATTTTATTAACATATCCATATTTACATCTCAAAATAAAACTTTGCTTTTTGCGTGCTTGTGAGCAGAAAAATAAGTGCATACATAATAAGTTAAGGTACTTGCTTATGGTAACTTAAAGTATTATACGTAAGTAATTTTATATCTGTAATTCTCGCAGTCTTGCTAAGCAATTTCAATTACAGTTTTTGATCATTTGATCTTTTTGATTGTCTGGTCTTTTTAATTATTTGATCCTAACTATTAATTTTAATTATTTGAGTTTTTTGATTATTAATTTTAATTGTTTGAACTTTTAATTACCAGATTTTAACTATTTCATCATGATAAAATTAAATACAAAAAGGCAGTTTTATTGGCTTTTACTGAATAAACCATTAATTAAGTAATCAAATTGCCAAGTCCGTAATTTAAAGCGAAAATAATTTCAGCAATATCAAAAATTTCAGTAATATAAAAAAAATTTTTTCTTTTTATTTCTAATGTAATTTTGCTCAATAAAATTGCTTAAATAGATTTCGTTGAAATCAAAATATTTCAATTTTTCTATTTCACTATTTTCTTTTCGAAAAAAAAAATGAATGATATTTTCTAGCAAAAGAATGATTTGTTCGTTTTGAATACAAATGGATACACCGAAGGAAGTTCAAGGCTTGGTCTGAAGTGGTTTTTTTTTTTTTTAATTATTATTTACAACATATCTAATCTACGGTATAAATTACAGCATATTAAAT
>NW_018110691.1:0-1317 GCF_000183805.2 Loa loa | reverse complement strand
GTTTCAGCCGCGTTTCAGTAATCCTTTTCTGGATTTTCTGGATCTGTCTACTTCTACTTTCCCGCTGAGCCATTTCATGAACTTTATAGACAAAAAAGTTAAAGC
This sequence comes from Loa loa, assembly GCF_000183805.2. NCBI lineage: Eukaryota > Metazoa > Nematoda > Chromadorea > Rhabditida > Onchocercidae > Loa > Loa loa. Next base: position 1,212 of record NW_018110691.1, on the reverse strand, counting down.
AGGCAACATTCACAAAGATTCTTGCGAAGGGAGAAAGCATTGCTTGTTTGGTATGATGTTTTTATTTTCAATGAGATACTTGTAGCATATTAATGGGTAATCAATTAAGGAGATAAAATTTATAAAGATTGTTAAAGATTTAGGTGTTCCTTCAAGACGGGAAAATATCAGTACCTTTTTCCTATCATAAATCTCTCAGAACAGTTATTGATCACAAGCTGCAATGGCTGACCAGTTTGAAAAACGATTGGGAAACTCTGAACACCCCGAGAAAATACTGAAATTTTTTGGTTGTTTTGAACTTTTCAGTTTCAATTATGGATTAATTAAGAAGCATTTTCACTAAAATGGTTCAAAATTTATAGGAGCTCTAAAAACGTTTCACCTCTGACAGGAAATGTTTCGTCCATCAGTATGCTAAAAAATCTGGAAGAAAAATGCCGCTATAGTACTTTTTCTCATCATTTCCAATCATGCGACCTTCTTCCTGATATTTTCAACAAAAATCAAATTTATGCTTATGCATATTCAATCAAATTTTGGATGATTCTAACAAACTGGTTGCTATTTTTATCAGTTTCTGGAAAAATTTGTCCACCAGTTGTACAATAGGCTAAACTTTATAAAATCATGTTTGAAAATTACAACAATTAAACGTGTCGTTTTAAACTTTAGAACACTTTAGACCACGGCTGTGAAACTTTGTCGTTCGGAAACTATTGAAGTAAAAGTTGGTGAGACACTTAGTATTTAATCCTAGCTGAGTGATTCCTTCTAGTTGCTTCCACATTATCTTGTTTATCCTAGTCACCTTTAGATGCTTTCCAAAATTCTTTGATAAATATACACCGCTCTGTTTTCTTTATTCGTTTCAATTCAAATCTTAAATTCTGTTATTGTATGATTTCTCCGCATTTTTCTGCAAACCAGTTATCTGTCGATGTGGGACATAATCACCTCTAACAAAGGAAATTATTATTATTATTATTATTATTATTATTATTATTATTATTATTATTATTATTATTATTATTATTATTATTATTATTATTATTATTATTATTATTATTATTATTATTATTATTATTATTATTATTATTATTATTATTATTATTATTATTATTATTATTATTATTATTATTATTATTATTATTATTATTATTATTATTATTATTATTATTATTATTATTATTATTATTATTATTATTATTA
>NW_018110690.1:0-1317 GCF_000183805.2 Loa loa | reverse complement strand
TTTTTTTTGTAAAATTAATAATAATATTTTCATCAAATATTATTTATTCACAACATTGTTTGTTTGTGTTTTTTTTTTGCTTTTAAAATCATTAAATATTTAAATTTTAGTTTTACACTTTTAAAATTTTATTAATTTCATTATTTGATAATGAAACTGATAAATTCATTACGAAATAATTAATTTCATTTCATTTATTAAGTGGAATGTTTTTTTTTTTTTTTTTTTTTTTGTTTATTTATATAGGTGTTATTGTACAATGCGCTATATTGAATCGTTTCCGGAAGCAAAGTTTCACACGAATTGATCAATTCATTTTATGTTACGGTGGATTACGTGGAGCTATAGCATTTGGCTTAGTTGCTTCTATGCCAAATAATATTCATGCTAAAAGTATGTTTACAACAGCCTGTATAGCTGTCATCTATTTCACCGTTTTTCTACAAGTTAGTTTGCTTTGGGTTTCAATTTTCCGGATCCGGTTTATAATTGGGTTTTTGTATTGGTTGTTTTGAAAAAAAAAATACTTTTCGCATACGATTAATTTATTTGTTGCAGTTAGTGAATAATTTAATATTTTTAAAAATTTTCCTCTTTTCTTCTTTTTTCTTTTTTTTTCTAAAAATTTCCTCATAGTATCAAATCTTCATTATGGCGTTAAAAAACATTTAGCGCAATTGTTACAAAACAAAAAAAAAATTAATTAAAAAGTTATAACCTACCTATCATACGGTACATTTAAAACAGTAACTTTTTTATCTTTTTTATCCTTATGTTAAAAGTTATTAGAAAAATTTAAAACAGAAAAATATTTCTACCATTTTAAAAAGTGAAAAAAAATTAGAGAAATTATTTATTTAATTCATTTATTTAATTTTTGAAAATCATACTATTTCTATTCTTTTTTCTTTTTTAGAAATCGTACTTTCATTTTTTTTTATTTTTAATTTCAAAATTTAATTGACAAGCTTTTTTTTTTAAAAAAAAAACATATAATTTAGATATATTATGATAATTGATAAAAATTTTTTAACAGGGAATAACAATCCGTCCTTTAGCAACATATCTAAACATTGAAAGAGATGCGGAAGAAGATCCAACGATGATACAAAGTGTTTATATGAGGGTATATTCAAATAACCTTTATTTTAGTTGATTAAATAATAATTAGAATAGAAATAAATATTAGAATTTTGTAATATTTAAAACTTATATATATGTTTCTTTTTTTTTTTAATAAATGAAATAGGTTAAAGATTAAAAATCATACTTTCTAACATTTCTTGACCTCTTTTTTTCTTTTTTGTTTCAATAAAT
>NW_018110689.1:0-1318 GCF_000183805.2 Loa loa | reverse complement strand
AAAGATTTTTATCGATCAAAGAATTTAATACATTTAATCATTTCTTGTATACATTAAGATTATTTAATGTGGAAAAGTTTCGATCAATAATTTATGATAGCTTTATTAACAAATCAATCAATAACAGTTAAGAGAACCACACGAAGGGACGATATCGTTGTCTTATTTAATTGCTGAAAACATTTCGAGTTTTCACAAAATGTATTCGCCCAAAATTTGGAATTAAAATATTTTCAATCAATTAGTTGAGACGAACTGATAATTTCAATCATTATCTATCTTATCTTCGTCAACGCAAGTGCCCAAGGTTGGTGTCCATAAGCCGTCCACACATTTAGACTTCCCATTGCCCTGAAGTCGCTGACCAATTGCACATTTCAGGGTTACTGTGGAATCAAGCGCTATCACCCGTAGCGGCTGAAAATCTCACATCTTCAGATAAAACTTTCTCAGAAGATAAAACAGATGAAAGTGTTTAAAGTTTAAATTAACTATGAATGATTGGCAGTCATTGTCAATTTGGCCCTTTCCCGCATAGGACAGCAAACTCCAATCATAGGACAGCAAAACAGTTCCTCGAGACTTTCTGACCACCCCATGTCTATCGAAAATGGATTGAAATAGCGATGACAGAAGAGTAAGGAAGACTTACTGGATTGTATTCAAGTTCTGGTATTCTTGTTGAAGCATATGGCTTACAGAAAAATTTATGTTCTTGCATCAATTTGCACGAACCTGAAATTAATAGCAAATAAAATGTTGGAGAAGTGATTGACAATTTTCGACTTTACAGTTATTTAAGCTTACATAAACAGTTTTTGTGTGATCATAGAACGATAACTATGCAATAACATAAACAATTTTGGTTGTAAAATATAAATTTAAAAAACAAAAAACGAAATTATGCCAACAAAGAGTGGAATTTAGTAATTGAAATGAAATGAATTAAAGTAACCAAGCTCGGGTCGCCAAATTCCATCATAGCAGCATGTGCTAACATTGTAACCGACAGGAACAAATTCAGGCTTACATAATAGATGGGCTGTGCTACCCAAATGCTTTTCACCATCCTTCAAATTATAATAAATGTAACCGTTTTCTACTGTTTCGAGTGATTGGCATATTGCCGGTTTATTATCTGAAAAAAGTATACCTCATTGAGTGGTAATGATAGGTATTAATTGCTATCAAAAAGGTTAACTAGGTTCCCTATTAAGCTCGATTCAGATGCTACCGTATACTTCCATTGGGTGCTACCATATAACCTTACATATTAAAATTCGTTTAAACCGTTAAGTAATACTAATTGTTATTTTTT
>NW_018110688.1:0-1318 GCF_000183805.2 Loa loa | reverse complement strand
CTCTCTCTCTCTCTCTCTCTCTCTCTCTCTCTCTCTTCAATTCTTCTTTCCTTTCAACTTTCTTTCATTTAAATTAATCTTTTCATATTCAAAGAAAAATAATCCGGTATTCTTAGATCACTCAATTTAAAATGTTTTTTTCTTTTTTTAAACTTGAAAATTTGTTCTATAATCATTGAAAAGATTTATTAAATGACAATATCTTTTCATATCTATTTATATTACTATGGGAAAAATGGATTCTCTAGTTAGATTTTTCAAATCTAAATATATTTTTATGATTTGACAAATTTAATTTCCAATTTTTCATTCTAAATATTTCTACTTCTTAACCACAAATTAAAATTTGTTGATAAAATGTAGATGAATTTTATGCAAAAAACATTTTCCAAACTTTATAAAAATTTTTTTTTCAATCATAATTTAAAACTATCAAATGTACTATTTATAATCCATTTTTGTTTTTCTCTTTTTTTTTTTGCTTTTCTTCAATTACCATATATATATATACATATATTAATATATCAATTATTTACTTTAAAATTGTTGTTCAAATAATTTTGGTATTTTAATGAAAACATGTGAAAATTTATTAAAATTCAAGATGACTTTATTTAAAACAGTTTTAATTATGTTATTCTGGGAAAAAAAAAGAACGCACAACATTTACCAAATATTTTAGCTTGTCATTTTTTAACTTTTTCCTTTCATTTTAATTATCAAATATATTTCATCTTGGAAAAAATCAAATTAAAAATTATTTTTTAAAAAAAAATGAAAGAAAGTGAAGCATAAAATATATTTACTTACCACATAAGTAACAGTTCCAATAATTAATTCAGCAACAGGAAGATTTTTAGAATCCAATGATGTATGTTCAGAGGAATATTGTTGATGCATTTGATGAAACGAATGTATACTCCATTGTGGATCAGAATCATTAATTTTTACATTAATAATAGATGAATTAAGAAGTTCTTCTTGAACTGATAATATTTTTGCAATCACCATCATTGATAATTGTTGTTGTTGCTATTATTGTTATTGTTGTTATTGTTGTTAGTATAATTAATCTTCAATAAAATATGAAAATCCTTTTTTTTTTTTTTCTCGTATTTCAACAATAAATTTAATGAGAATTATTTGCAATATTTTATCATTAATTTGTTATTCTCATAACAAATAATAATTATTCTCGTAATCATAACACATCCCTGGAAATTTTTATAAATAAAAATAGAAATAGGAATAGGAATAGAAATGGAAACGGTGATACAAATATAAATAAATAAATAAATCCATATATATATATATATAT
>NW_018110687.1:0-1318 GCF_000183805.2 Loa loa | reverse complement strand
AAACATATTGCACAAATTCTGATCCCAAATCGACTTGACGTAAATAATCAGCACATAATTCTGTCAATTCCTCGAAAACATCGTCAAATAATTTATTTCTTCCAAAAATAAATAGGAAAAACCATATGGTTATATATTCGTTCAATAATTTGGCAGATTTGATAGAAAAAATTAATCCAGATTATCTCAAACAAATATTTCTTTTCAGTATGCCACTATTCATCACATCACAATCTCTCATCTAAGCTAATGTTATCAGTTATTGAAAAGATAAGCTATTTCGGCGAATGCTTTCGTTCATTCATTTTCCAACAATTCTCGTCATTCAGAAATGACGAATTCCAAAAAAAAAACTGTGGGCACTCATGCGCCATCTGTTATATAATTACCATAAAGTCAGACAAAGACACATTCATCCATTCATATCGCGCAAAACTCAAGCAAACAGACAGGCAATAATGGTAATATGGTCCAGTTCCAACTCCTATCTCGTCCTATTAAGTATAGTACTGGTACTGTAAATGATAGATGATGGATTGATAATCCAAATCAGAACAGAAAGACAAAATATGACCTTAGTACATTCTATTCTTCATTTCTGACTTTCAATTATATTCATATCATTAATGCAAGCATAATAAAAGTGTTCAAATAATGATGCGAAAAATGTTATTTTGACCGACATTCGGTATGTCCACTCGACTCATTCCATTGGTGGACATCAGGTAAGAAATAAGTAATTTAATGCATTTTCTTTCTTATTCATAACTGATTAGTAATCCATTCAATACTTGCAGCAGTAGAATGATAGAACTGTTGAATAGAACACACAAATTACTTTACTACTTGGTTTGTTTGATCGTGCCACCATGAATGATCAGTCTGGTTGTTAAGTATGTATGTTCGACCGTTTCTGTTAGTAGTAACAAATCAATTTTGTGGTGGTATTCCACCCTGTAATTTTTTGGGAAGCTGCTTTTAAACGGGCAACAATATGCACCGACAGTGATGACCTGAATCTCAAACAGATTTGTTGCATAAATTCCGATTTCTTATAAATTTCAATTTTTGGTTGGTCATAAGCACTCCTCAAAATTTCGCATCAAATGATACATGCTGTATTAATGAATAGGTCTTTGAATTTAATGGTTGAACAAATATCGTTCTCGGAGATGTCGCCGTTTTGCAATGACAAGTTCCAAAAATATGGTTGCAATGAGAACGGTACGTAAGAGATTTCACCATTTTAGGTTCAGTTGGTGGGCAGAACACTGTAAAATAATATATTTCTATTAACAATTGTTTATGAAAAATATGA
>NW_018110686.1:0-1319 GCF_000183805.2 Loa loa | reverse complement strand
TTCTTTTTTATTTTGAAACAGCAAAACTAAAATTTATTCATTTATTTTTGTTTTACTTTTTTTTTTATTCATATACGAAGTAATTTTTTTTTTTTGTTTTCAAATAATGGAATGGTAGGAAAAAAAAAACCATACAAATTTTAATAAAAAATATATGGTATAGGTTTAGGTTTGAATATAACATGCTTGAGTGCTTCATACACCATACTTAATTAACAAGTGGCTATAGTTGGGTTGATATAATTGGTCATTGTAGTGGACATTGTTATTGCTTTAATCAACATAACAATCTTATCCCATATGGATTTATTTGTTTTCTCTGGAAAAGCATTGACCAATTTCCTCTTTTACTCTTTTTCTTTTTTTTTTTTTTCGTCATTTCACTCCTTGGCGGCCGGTCAACCCAATGCAGGTGTTACGCTATGATACCCGACCCGATCATCCATCGACCTTCCTTACATCCTCTCCAACCTTCCTCCTCTTCCTTCTCCTCTTCCTCTTCCTCCTCTTCCTCCTCCTCCTCATCCTCCTCCCTTTTCATGTTTCAATCCTATTTCAGCTGCTACTATTGCAATACCATATGAATCAATTTACAACAGCTTACCATCTTCAAATCGGTTGCTACCTACTAATTATGATTGCCTTTCCTCCATGATGCGATAATTATTTGGCTAGTTTAGTTTGACTTATTACAATTTCAAACTTTAATTAAATCGAAATTTGAAATTTGTTAAAAATTATGCTCTGTTAATTGAATCGAATTTTAAAATTTATTAAAAATTGTACTCTGTTAAGGTTATTTGTTTCCATTAATCCAATAGTAATTAGTTGCATTCATTTTAGGTGCAAATTTGTCAGTAGATTAGCGCTGACAAACTTAATTATCCTAATTACACAAAGGAATTCATCGCTTTTTTTTTTTGGATTAAATTTCAATTATCTATAAAATGTTTTGTATTGAAAAATGAAAAAGAACAAACCAGATCCATATTTAATGACTTAATTATTAAGTGTAATTTATATCATCACGAATGATTATTTTGATTATTTCATTCAACACAATCCATCTTTCATAATCGTAGATGTAGAACGAATGATAGTGGAAAGGACGGTTAAGGAAATTTCAAGATATCAGCGATCAGAAGTGAACAGGTGACAATAATGTTTATGGTATCAATTATCAAATTATTTCTATTTAATCCAATCTTTAAATTTGTTAAATTATCATTAATTATAACAAATTAGTGTTCCGTTTGCATTAAAAATAAGTGTCACTTTATAATTATTTATTTTCAATCTCAAAAATGATTATTTTTATT
>NW_018110685.1:0-1319 GCF_000183805.2 Loa loa | reverse complement strand
AAAAAAAGAAAAAAAAGAGTGAAATGATTGGTGATGGTAAGCTTATTCAAAGTTTAAAACTAGTTTAAAACGAATTGTGTGTATGTGTGTGTTTGTGTGTGTGTGTGTGTGTGTGTGTGTGTTTATGTGTGTGTACGTCGAAATTTCACTGTCTCATTGTCGCTTTGTCATCGCTACTGTCATCATGAACCATTAAAACGACACTATAAGCTTTTACTTTCTTTTTATCTAATATTGTGGTACCTGTTACTACCATTTCAAATTATTTTGTTACCACCTCTCTCATATCACAGAAACAATAAATTAAATGGAAGAAAAATTATAAGACGAAATAAAAAATTTTTTGCTTTTTAAATTTATTGAAAAAAAAAAATTTTTTCTTTTCCAATATATCGATTAATTTTTAATTTTTTCTTTTCCAATATATCGATTAATTTTTAATTCTTTCTTTTCCAATATATCGATTAATTCCTAATTCGTTCTTTTCCAATATATTGGTTAAAAAAGAAAGGAAGAAATTCTTGTTTTGCAAGTTACCATTTCTCATTTTTTTAATACTAACAGCTAACTGAATTTTTTGTTTTTTCTAAAATTCTTTCAAATTATTGATATTTTCAAAAGTAAAATTTTTGAAACAAATTTCTTTTTTGTAGAAAAAAGACGCAATGACGAAAAAAATTTTTTCTTAAAACTTTCATTTTCAAAATATTTCAAAATATAAAATGTTTAAAAATTTGAAAAAATTTTTGGAAAAAAGATGTAATTTTTTTTGTCAAAAAAATATAAGTTAGTATTATTAAATTCCCGTTGAAATATTTTATTTTTTTGGAATATTTGTAATGCAAAATGGTAAAACTCTTTAAAATATACAAATTTATTTGCTTATTTTTTAAAAAATTACAATCTCTTTTGTAATGTTTCATCCATTCTTATAAATGTGCGACCATTTTGGGTGAATATTAAATTAAATTGAATTCACACTTGAATTCGCTAAATTCTACATAAAAAAAAAAAAACATTCCGGTCGAATAAATGAGTTGAATAACTCATTGCTGAGGTAATTAAAGAACTAGAAATCAATAACTAGAAGTTCTAATTTAAAATTATCATTCAGCAAAATTGAAAAGGGAAAAAAAAGAGAAACGAACAAAACTATTACAAATCACAACATTAAAGTACAATTTTTGGGGTTCAGAATACTCAACAAAAAATTTAGAGATAACTGAAATAATTTTTATACGTTATAACTGGTTCCGTTTGCTTGCAAAATAATAATAATAATAATAATAATTAATAATAATAATAATAATAATAATAAT
>NW_018110684.1:0-1319 GCF_000183805.2 Loa loa | reverse complement strand
CAATAATAATGCAAAGTTTGCTTTTGAATTATTTCATTTTTTTTTCTTAAATAATTTTAACATGTGTCTATGGAAATATAAAATGATACTCGTACTTTGAAAAAATAAATAAATAATTTAATTTGTAGACTTAGTTTTTTTTTTTTCTTGGATAATTTAAACATATGGTTATGGAAATATTAAATAATGCTCTTTAAAAGAAAAAAGAAAAAAAAAAAAAACGAAATGGCAAAATTGATTTAATTTGTTAACATTCATAATTATCGTAATTAATCACATCCTAACGCTTAATTTTATAAATTTATTTTCCAAAATTCATCTAATTCACGTAATGTAAAAAAAATATTTGAAATTTGTTTCAGAAATTAATCAATCATCTGATCATTGTTCCACTCAGCCTACTCTACCCTTATCTTTCATAAATTAATTTAATTTATCAATAGAGGAGTAAAATTTACTTTAATCAAATAAATTATTTTTTTAAAAAGTAAAAAATTTCAGGAAACAATTGCAGATATATGTTGTGAAATTTTAAAATATTTCCGGTGTTCTAATCGTAATTTTAGTAAAAATGTTTTATTTGTTCTTCTTGTCGTTCTTCAATCGGATGCCGAATTAACGTAACATTCAATCCAAATGTCACCCCGCCCCGTCCTCCATCACCTCTCCTCCTTCCATCATTCCCATTCTTCTTTTTCTCACCTCTACGTCATCTATCACGTATCCTTTCTGTCACCCTGCTCAGTGGTCTAATTTTATAATTTTATTTTGTCATTCGTCACTGTCACATCATCATTTACTAATGCGTATGTGTATGAGCATCGGATTGATCAATTTTTTTTATCTTCTTTTTTTTTTTTTTCCAAGTGAAATTTTCATTTTCAATTGCTATAATATTTTAGCACTATAAAATATCGATTTTGAATATGATAATGCATTGTAGTGAGGAAATTGAGGAAAAGATATAAGGGAAAAAGATTTTAAAGATGTTAATAAAGTATGATAAATATCAAATGATTTATAGTACTGTTATCAATAAATGCATTAAACGGAAAATAACCTGAAACGTTATATCATTAGTCTTATTCCGGAAATCTATTCATATCCGTTAGCTGGAAATAATGTTATATTAGATAAATTACATAATTCTTCGTCATCCTCTTGTGATGATGGTTAAACATCATCTGAACTTTAATTTCGTTTATTATTGATCACAGATTTACTACTACACTTTCATTTTTAGGTGCATTTGAAATGAAATTACAAAAGAAAAAAAAAAAAAAANAAANAATAATAATAATATATATATATATATATAT
>NW_018110683.1:0-1320 GCF_000183805.2 Loa loa | reverse complement strand
GATAAATGATTGATTTTTATTAATTAATTGATCATAACTGATTTACTTTCATTTATAAATTCAATCAATAACATTGTCATATTTTATTTTTAAATTATGATTCTTTTTTTTTTTTGCTTATTTTATGATCAAAAAATTTGATTAATTTTTTTTCCCCTTTTTTTCTGGAATGTTTTAAAAATACATTAACAAATAATTTGTCTTTTTTTTGTTTTTGTTTTTTTTTTTTGGAAACAAATAATCCATCCGGAAGTTCATCATTTTCTGTCATCTTTTTGTTCAGATTGTGACATTGCCATAGGATGTCCATAAATTGGTGGTTTATATCTGAAATTGATAAATTCAAGTGTTATGTATTTTCGAATAATTGATTATGTAAATTCTATGTTAATTTGAAATAAATATTCTCTTAGCAGTTAGCATGCTTGATATTTCAATTTTTGAAAATTTACCTTGTAATCATTTTATCTTCAATGATTAATTAATTAATTATTCCGTTAATTATGAACAGGTATAAAATTGAATTTCTGCAAATAGTACAAAATAAAATTTAGGCATTATTATAGCATTTGAAAGACAAAAAAAAAAGACTTCCTTAAATTATGAAATGACTTTCTTTCTTTTTTTTTTTTGGTATAAAAATTTCAGAAATTTAATAATGGATAAATGAAGAACTAAAAAGAATGAATCATATCTAATAGTTGATGAATCAGAATAATGATTACATTATTGTAGAAAAGTTGTTTAGTAAAAAAAAAAAAGTTTCAGTAAAAAAAAAAGTCTAGTAAAAAAAAAGTTTAAGTAAAAAAAAAAAAAAGGAAAAGAAAAAACATGAAATTAGCTTTGCTATAATTTTTTTTGATATCATCCCGAGAATTTCTTCATAGCATATCCCGAGAAATCTTAATTAAGAAATTTTACCACAGTTAATTTAATAAATCATTCATTATACTGCAATTCTTACGGTAATCACATTTTTACAAAGACATATGAAAAGCGGTCGTAGTGACAGCAATAGTAGTAGTAGTAGTAGTAGTAGTAATAGTTATTATTATTGTTGTTGTTGTTGTTGCTATCGTAGTAGCAAGGAAAAAGCGCTGATTGTCATCGAACAAGCGTCACATTCGTATGACAGAGCTTGAAAAGAAGAAGCGAAAATGTTTTGTACCAGGTTGTACAATTGTCACCTATGTGCTGTCACGAAATACTGATGAAATGATCCGTCATCCTTGCCTTCCCTGCACTTCCAGTTTCCTCATCTATTCCTTGTTTGATAATGAGCATTCAAGGTTAGTATGAGTGAATGTGTGTGTATGTGTG
>NW_018110682.1:0-1320 GCF_000183805.2 Loa loa | reverse complement strand
GGGAGAAGGTTATATCGACGAACTTTGTAATTCCAAAGGTCACTCTATACCAATAATATGCTCAGTGTATACAAATCCGAATTCGGAATTAGAAAAATTCTGGAGACTGGAAATGATAGGCATTCATGAGTCTCCTGCAGAAGATGATGATGAACGAGCGATAGATCACTTTAACAAAACTATTATTAAACTCGACGGGAGATACCAGGTATGTTGGCCGTGGAAAGACTCTAAACAAAGGCTTAGTAACAATTACGGGTTATGTATCGAAGGCTTGAAGAATTTGGTTAGACGTCTATATTCCTCCTCGCATCTTCATGACTATGACAATACAATAAAAAATCAACTGCTGAAAGGGGTAATAGAAGAAGTACCTCCTAACGACGAAGTGGGTGTTGTACATTACTTACCTCATCATGAGGTATTGACTCCTCACAAAAACACGACCCAGATAAGAATCGTTTATGATGCCTCACCAAAGAGGATTTAAGAGCCTCAACGAAATACTGTATCGAGGTCAGGTAATCCTATCAGATCTAGTCAGGGTATTACTACGCTTTCGAGGAATAAAGATGGTAATAACTGCAGATATAGAAAAAGCATTTCTACAAATCGGATTACAAGAAGAAAGAAATTGTACGCGATTTCTCTGGGTAAGAGACATCAATCAGGAAGTCAACAACGAGAATATGAAATGTTATCGCTTCAGGAGAGTTCCTTTTGGAGTGATTTCATCGCCCTTCTTGTTGACTGTAACACTCAACTATCATTTGGGAAATTCTGGCAGTACATTGGCAAAGGAGATACGACAGAACTTATATGTGGACAGCGTCACAATCTTAGCAAACAATGCAGAAGCCTTCTGGAAATATGAAGAGATGAAAGTTATTTTTCAAGAAGCCTCGATGAACATTAGAGAATTTCTCTTCAACGACCAAGGGTTTAATGAAAGAATATCTTATCGTGATCTAAGCAAACCGGGAAAAAACAACTTTCTGGGAATCAATTGGAATCACAAACGAGATAGAATTGGCTTAACACTCAAACCATGGATTGGAAAATTCTTCACAAAAAGAACTATCCTACAAGAACTATCCTGCTTCTCAATATGACCCATTGGGTTATCTTGTCCCAGTTATGGTAAGACTCAAATTATTTATTCAACATTTATGGAAACAAAATGTTTACCTGGGACCAATCTTTGAGTGAAACGGATAGTCAATATTGGAGAAATCTTATCAATGAATGGCCAACAAATGTAATTGAACTACCAAGACATGTAATAAATCCATTGCAAAGCCCAGAATTTCATCACAGATG
>NW_018110681.1:0-1320 GCF_000183805.2 Loa loa | reverse complement strand
TAAGTTTAACGTAAGTTAGAACGTATACAACTATATATATATATATATATATGAAAGAGTAAGGGAAAGGATAAGAGTTTTATTTGTAAGCTAAATCATTAAATTTTCTACGCTAAGTAGGAATAATTCATCGGTTAGGTATTTATTCCATAACGAATTGCTATTTTATTTAAATTTCGACCGGAAATGTATGCCATTAACTTTGTCATATTTCCCCCAAAGTATGACGGTTGATACGATATATGGATTAAGGACTTGAAATTAGTGTCGGGAGTTATCAGTTATCAATTCTTACAAAATTATCCGTACAAGAAGAGGGTGGGCGTATAAGTGTGGTGAATTATTCCTGTTTAGGGTGGATGATTTTATCAGATTCGGCTGTCCATTTTTCAACTTCATTTGCCAGGGTTCAAGTTTTTTCATTTAAAGTTAAAAAAGTGAGGGAGAAGCGATGTTTATTTATAGATTTGTTTTTGAATATTATATATATATATATATATATATTTCATGAATTTTTATTCCAAATTTAAATTTAAGGCAATAATGGATCGTCGTGACTTTTTCTTGATTTTATATATGTGTTTTTATCTTCTTTTTCCATTATTGTAAAGCGTTGGCATATTCGATGTGAATGTTGTATTATGCTATGGTATTTCTGTACTTTTAAATCGATGTATTAAATTTTAAGAGAAACTCTCTCTTGTCAGAGTCCGATTATTTGGTACTAATTTCGAATTGTCTATTCCAAGCAAAGAGAAATAAATACCTAGTCGATAATTTTTTGCATAGGAGGTGGGGATAAGTCATTGGGATATCTTGGGGAATGAATGTATAAATCTGCTATAATGGTTATTTTACTTATAGCATTAGTGGGGGAGGATATAAGTAAATCTTGAAGTTTTAAGTTATCTAAAGCGGATAATTTCACTCTTATTCCTATTTCATGTCAGTATTTTAATCTGGGGGAGTTTGCAGGTCATTTTTCGGGAATTTTTAGGTGGGCGGTTTATTCGGTAGTTATTGGATATTTACGTAACATTTCTTAACATAATTATTGATTGATGGACAATTTTTGGGTGAATTCTCAGTCGTCGGTTTTTTTTAATTCTCGGTTTTCCCGTATTATTACATTTCATATGTTCTATAAGAAATATCGAATGAAGTTTTGTTGAAAAGTATTTGGATTTCTTGACAGATATTGATTTAAACATTTGAATTTTGAGATGATTCATGGATACAATGCATCCTCTGTATGTATGTAACTTGCATACAAGATGCATGCATATATGCAGTATATGTAACACATCAATTTGTATTCTT
>NW_018110680.1:0-1320 GCF_000183805.2 Loa loa | reverse complement strand
ATGTTGCAATTCCTTCTGCAATATCATACCATTGAACCCATCATTGTGTTGTAATACAGCCATTGCAAGCAGGTGATCATCAGCAACTTATACTGAACCATTCATTTTGACACCGAAATATGATAGCTCAGTAAACTTTTTCACAAAAAGGAATCACAAAGTGTTAACTGAATAAGAACAAGAATCAGAAAAAAGGAAAGGGAACTGAATGTGCATATGATATCCTAAATGAAACTAATAACAATCGCATTGTATTGCATTGACCCTTAGAACTATAAAGTTGTATTTATTTTTTCTGTCACTTTCAATGAACTATTTTCTCCTCTAAATGTGCAATATATATTTTGGTTGACCACTTCAGTGGCATGTTTTAATTGATCCCATTAACAATATGTGCTGGTTGACCTTTTCATTCTCTCTGAGTGTAAACAAAAGTTACGAAATATGTAAAGGGAATACTTTTAAAACAGTTTTGATTGTTGTAATTAATGCAAACGCGCCAATCGGATCGATTATGTATGGTTTTGGTTCGAAAGAGGAAGGAAAGTGAAATATTTCAAGACATTCCATTTCCAAGTTTCTTTTTAGTATGCTTAAATTATTTCGTATTTTTTAATAAAAGAAATATTTGTGTATGGAATTTTAAAGGACAGTCAAATCATAAATAATCGAAAATTAGCAAATGTAGTTTCATTTAGATTGTTAAACATAAAGGAAAGCATCATTTTCAAATTCAAATTTGAATTCAAAATGACGAATAACTGTGACAGTGTTGACAATATTTTGTCATACTTTTTTGCATAATTATACATACTATTATTACATATTGTATATTCATGTAATATTATTACTGCTATTGGATATTCTATTAATGATACATCCCCAAATATTCCTCTGAGCATTTAACGTTTCCTCTGTGAACTATGGCCACATATGTCATTCTGTCACATGATCGGAAGTTTTATTACTGAACTAGCTAACTTCAACATTTGTTAGCAGTTTACAAAGATGAGAAAACAATAAACACAGCACAAAATAAACACAGAAAAACTTGAATTTAATGGTCGATAAACATTGCGCTTACTGTCTGTAATTTATTGTTTTTACAGCTTAATTTCAGAATAGCGCAAATTATAGTGACCCCATAATTTCATTGTTGGTCACATCGTTGGTCACATTTTTGTTTGTAATTTCAAGCATAAACGATTCCTTTTCAAATAAATGATCTAAATAAAATGATCTAAATATATAGAAAAGAAAGCGAAGGGAAATGCTTCAAAATATTTAACTTTCCTTTTTGTCGTACCAAAAACATTCGGA
>NW_018110679.1:0-1321 GCF_000183805.2 Loa loa | reverse complement strand
TGACTTCTATCTGGTAGATATTATTGATTACTTATTTTTACTTAGAAATGATCTGTTAATTGTAATCATTAATCATATCATTTAGATTACTGTGATACTTATTTTATTTAAATGCCATTTCTTTCCTACTAATTAGTATATTTTTGTTAATGAAAGTAGTGGCGACCGGATTCTACATGATGTATTCCTTCCTTTATAGATCTATTTGTCCATTTTTCAGGACAATCGTAAAGCCACTGTTACCGGAACGAACTCGGCAGAAGGTTTTTATATTTGGTTCAAGCTGGAAAACCGAAATTCAAAATGTTGCTATTCCGGAAGTATTGCCGGCATATTGGAATGATGACAAAATAAAGGTGGATCTCAATAAACCACATTTGTTATGAAAGCTGCGTTTTGTCGAAGAAGTCCTCGTTGTTTCAGTGGTTGACAACGACGGATAGTTGTGTGGAAGACTTCTTGGTTTAGGGAATATTTATTCTTAACAGATATTGGTGAATAATAAAGGTAGAGTTGATCAGTGGACTGGTTTGTAGATCTTTAGAGAGGGATTTCGGAGGAACGCTGTTCGTCGAGAAGCGTTAAGGCTCACCTGCTTATATAGTAGGAAAGGTAACAATCATTGAATATTAGTTTTCAAACAGGAAGAATTTGTATATGACTATTGAATATGAGCATGGCTATCAGGTTGGAAGACCTCTCTACAACATTCCCATCATTGTACATAAGCTCGGTTGTTAGAGCTGATACTCTCTACAACAATATATTGGGAATTAGATAAATGACTCAACACTTAAGGCGCTGTTACTTTCTGTGTGATGAATCACTCATCTGTGAAATATTAAAATCAAAAGAAGATATTTCCGCAATACAACAATACTTCCATTATTTTGACACTTTCGCTTTTTTTTCCGACACGGGTAAGTAGTGGTTCCCAATCAGTCCGTGGACTACCGCTGGTTCGCGAGAAACTAAAACATGTTCGTCGAAGCTGGTGACACGTGCCAAGATATAAATAAATTTCCTCTGGAATGAAATTTGCAGAACAAAATGCATCAAAAAATATCAGCAACAACAATGTCGTACGTGCACTATATGTTTACAAATGTTAAGCTCTTTACTGTTATTTGAAACTTTCACCCTTTTATCACAAAGTAGATTCAGACTCTCACTATGTTTTCCAGAAAATGATTCAGTAGAAAATGAGAATTAATTACTCGTTAAAAATATAATGGTCATCGAGACATTAATTTTGACCAATACTAAGAGTATATAATTACGTGGGACTGATCCTTTGTTGTATGAATGCATTGCCTA
The DNA here is from genome assembly GCF_000183805.2 of Loa loa. NCBI lineage: Eukaryota > Metazoa > Nematoda > Chromadorea > Rhabditida > Onchocercidae > Loa > Loa loa. The sequence goes on along the minus strand of NW_018110679.1, from coordinate 4 downwards.
AGCT
>NW_018110678.1:0-1321 GCF_000183805.2 Loa loa | reverse complement strand
AAAACTATGTTAAAGTAGCTATGCTATCATTTTTTTGGTTAAAAATTAGAAATTCTTAAAATTTATTGTAAAAAATTTTTGAATACAAATGAATAATTCCATCAAATGTTAATTACTCAATTTACTCCAACATATAATTATTCATTATTAAAATCATTCCTTTAATTATTACCATCATCGTTATTATCAATCATTATCATCATCATCATTTATTAAAATCATTCCTTTAATTATTATCATCATCGTTATTATCAATCATTATCATCATCATCATCATCATCATCAATTATCGCCGTTGTTACTATCAAACATACTTTTTGTATAAATTAAAATTTCAATTTTATAATTTTTAAAATTTTCAATTAAAAGAAAAAAAAATTGAACTTAGATTAGGTTGTATTTTGAAATGTATACATTAGATAGATAAGATCAAATTTCATCGTAACATTATCAAGAAAATCTTTTTGATTTTTAAATTATTGTAAAGTGAATGGAAAGATGGCAGGAAGAAAGGAAAGAAAGGTGAACTACAAATGATACTTTGTAGTTTCAATAAATCTTTTCGTTCTTTATCTTTAGTTATCACATTTCTCTCTCTCTCTCTCTCTCTCTCCTCTCTCCCTCTCTCTTACTTTCCTCAATTTTTTTGTTTTTTGTTTTTACTTTAATCCTTTTCATTTCTATTAAATTTTAATAAATAATTTCATTATTTTCAATTTTTATCTTATTTTTTTTTTTTTGTATCATTTCAACATTATTATCATTTGTTTATCATTAATTAATTCAATCAAATATAACAAAATTATTCATTTAAATTGAATTAAATGAATAAGAGAAAAAAGAAAGAAAAAAGGCGACTCATTTGTTACAAAATGTGGTTTATTGGGAAGTACACTAAAAGTGAAGTCAAGAAAGTTGTCAGAAATCGTTAAACGATTTTGGCTGATTGAGGGAACAGCTGAGCTGAAGGAGAACATGAACCTTGTGTTATGTTAGCATGGGATTATATTGTGTGTATTTGTGTATGTGTATGCATGTGTATATATATATGTGTATGTGTATGCATGTGTGTATATGTATGTGTATGTGTATGTGTATGTACGCTTATTTCTTAAATCTTTTTGATCAGATTAGCTTATAATGAATGAAGAACGGGAAGCAGGCGGTCGTCAGGAAGTATGGATAATATGATGCTGCATGAATTGGAATTTTCTTCAAATCTTCAAATTATTTCAATACTGTTAGGATCGAAATATTTTATGCTAAGTTTATATTTAATTATTTAATTTTCTAATTTACTTTCGTCATCTTTTCATGTTTT
>NW_018110677.1:0-1321 GCF_000183805.2 Loa loa | reverse complement strand
CAAATGTCTGAAAAAAATGGGACAGATGCATGACCATAACAACTCTGTCCCATTTTTTGAACAATGTCTATATTTCATCTGTCCTCCACCGCCTCATACATTCAGATACTGCAAGGACTGATAAAATGAACCTTACCGTAACTGATGTCATGAAGTTTGCTTTAAGTAGTAGAATGGGTTATATTCTAAATAGAAAAGTATTACCAACCTTGCTAACATGGTAATTGGTATCTTTTGCTTTTCAGATATCTTTGCTTTAGTACATTTTATTTTTTCTGGTGTTTTATGGTATCAACATGTTATAATGGATATGTTATACAATTATTGTTTAGATCTTTTGCTAAGCTTATGCATGTTTTTGATATACCTCAGATTTTCTGGTAATATTGCTTTTTTGCGAAATGAGGTTGACATCTAAAATATTTCACGATCAATTCCTATCAATTAATGCCTGAGTGCATAGGGCACGTTTTCAGTCAAGTCAAATATGAATTAAAGTACATGTCAGCTCATTGTTATTATTATTATTTTTATATGCTAATTAAAATTGGGTTAATATTCTATTGCTTTTTCATGGAATAAAAATAAAAATGGAGTTTGAATTCGGAACTTTTATTGTCACCTATTTCACTAAGCTTGTTGGGTTTGTTGTGGCGTGGTGGTGATCTTTATCAAGCATTTAACACAATGAATTTTCTATCATCCAGTTCTAGCACTTCATCAGTAGGGTCAAAAATCAAAGTTGCATCAGAAGAACGATCTTTTGAGAAAGATTTGCTAGAATTAGATTTTAGAGGTAATGTTAGTGAATGTATTGAATGCTTATGATTTTATATTCTGGATTTGGGCATATATTCTTGGCTTACTTACATTAGATCTAGATTGTTTGAAGTTGATGGTAGACTAGACTCAATTACGACTTTGATAATGAGCCGATTCATAAATATAGAATTCGTTCGAAAATTCAGAAAATTTAAAATAACTTTAGCAAATTCTTCGACTCGTTTGACATATTTTCGAGTTGCTTTGGTTGGTGAAGTTGGTTCAGAGAAAAATAATGTTCGTCGAGCTTATGTTCAATTAATGTCAAATCGGAATAATCAAATTAAAGCCGAGAAAGCAACGGTTTATGATTAACTAACTTTTAATAATAGTTAATATGTTTTGTAAAGATAAGAGAAATTGAAAGTTATTTTAAATTTTTTTCTTTCTGGAATTTTATGAACATAAAATGGTATCAATTTAAAGAGGAAAAGTACTAAAATGATAGAAATATGTACGAACAATGGAAATTTCATTTTAGTAAAAAAAAAAAAAAAAA
>NW_018110676.1:0-1321 GCF_000183805.2 Loa loa | reverse complement strand
TTTTACAGTAAGCCATCACCCAAATCTCCACGGACTATTCTGAATTCCCGTTTTCTTCTTCAGAAGTATTTCAGTCTACAATTTTCGTACGTAAAAAATATTTTTGCACTTTTTCGTAAGGGAAATATCATTCTTAGGGTTACTTACCTATTTATAGTATCTGAAACAGTTTAAATGAATATAGTTTTATCGTTTTATGATAGTATTTTCAATAAAATTTTTTTTCCAAATGTGTGCTAACGGCAATTCTCGAAAGGTTGGCTGAATGTGAAGAAGAAATATCACCGCTAGGCTTAGTTCACTGTGGCCACTGCACGAACTTCTTGTTCCTGTTGCAAGTCTTTAGCATGGAATTTATTTGAAGAGTCTGGGGCTGCGCTACTTCCTTTTCATTTATCCTTTTTTTAATGACTTTTTGCCATGCAAATAATAAGCCAAGTGAGTTCCATGTAATGTTTTATTTTCGTTCTCATTGTTTAGGATTTAAAACTAACAAAGCTGTAAAGTATCAAGTTCGCGACGAAATAAGAAATTCAAACATCATTTTATTGCTTACTTTTTTGATTAAAAGTAAACTAAATTTCAACAATGTGAAATTTTCTTTGCGACCTAATCTTCAGTTCTTATCTTCTTTTTTTATATTGCTTAATTATTTGTGTTGGAAGTCTGACAAGTTTGTTTTATATTTTGTAATTTTGAGTCGAAATAACTGATTTTCAATCCTTTGTACAAAGTTATCAGAATAGAACAACATAGCATATGGCCCTAAAAGAGACTACTTTTATCTCATTGTTTTTTGGTATTTCAGCATACTTTTTTGATATATCTTCCTAAGGTTTACCAGAAATTCAATTTTTTATTGTTCAAAATTGAATTTGCGACGAAAAACTTCATCTGGGCAGAAATTTTTATGGGGAGAGAAAACAAAACTTGATTTCTGAAAAATTTTATTTGGAAAAGACATTAAAACATAGGTATTCTAAAGGAACCAACTCAAGCACTGAAGGACCATTTCTACAAACTAATTAGGAAAAACATCCGAACATTATTCAAAATGCGGATATCACAGGAAAGGATTTGGTACATCGCGGATATGGATGGATCTGGTTTTTCTATCCAAGCCATTCGTAAAAATGAACTGTTACGGAATTTGTGAACCATAATGTTAAATTCATACAATACTCATTGAATCATCTCTATTGCGAACATTTCTAATCCAGAACAGTAAACCGATATGTAATGGTGACTTGTGTTGTGGCATATGTAGCACAAGTACTTCACGAAATATATATATATATATATATATATATATATATATTAT
>NW_018110675.1:0-1322 GCF_000183805.2 Loa loa | reverse complement strand
CGAAAATTATAATCGTTTTAAATGTTTATCGTTTTATAAATAAAAGATCTCTACAATAAAAAAAATAAAAATAAAGAAAAAAAAAACACATTCCTTTAAATTATTATTGTCATATTTTTATTAAAAATCATCTTAATAAGCAAATTTTGCTCATTATAATTATGTTATTCCAATTAAAATATATAAAATAATGCTAATTAATTAGATGCATTTGTTTTTGTTAACTTATCATAGAATAATTCATCCATTATCTTACTGTATTATATTTTATACTAAAAATATATTTCTTCTTTCTTTCTTTTATTTATCGATTATTTGTGACATTATCAAATTAAAAATAGTAGACAAAATTGTAAAGAAAGGAAGTGGAATGTCTTTGGTTTATCATTTTATTTCCTTTCTTCTAAACAGTGCGCAAAAATTTCACTTTGTAAGATGGCCGCGTTATTTTTTTTTTTTCTTTTTATAAAATAAACAATTGTTGATGATATATTAACGTGTAGATTAAGATAATTGTCTTATTATTTGGCTAATTAAGATTTAATTTTATTTTAAGATAACTAAATTATTAGTGCTGATAACTAAAAAGTGCATCATTACATTAATGTTAATTTTTAATTAGCATTTAGCAAACAATTAAAGTATTATATTATGCTATTTGCTTGGAATTTCTTACTTTAAGGCTTTGTATTTCATTGGATATATTTATAAAATGATAATTTTTCTTAAATTATTACATGCAAACATTTGATATTTTTAATCAAACTTAGATTAAAATAACATTATTAAAATTATTTTAATTGCATAAAGGGAGAAAAGAAAAAAAAAGAATGGAAAGATTTATTTTCGGGTTCAGTAAATAAAAACTTTACCAAAATAAATTAGTCAAAATTAAGTATGAAATTTGAAATCATTGGGTTCATTATCATAATTTTTCCAAAATGTTTTAATGAAAAATAAATAGAAATTCTAATCGAAACTATAGTTTTTGAATTCTCAGATGAATGTCGCCAACAAATACCATTTCGATACATCGATAATCATGCAAAACGATGGTTACCAACTTTTAGCATACCGGCAACAAATAGCATTTTTGCGCCTTCACATATAATTCTTTGGAATGGTAATCTTTTATTTCTTTTTTAAATCTTTAAATACTTTTATTTCAAAATTTTTTGCATGTCTTTTATAAAATTCAGGTGCAAATTTTTTTTGAAATGTTATATATATATATATATATATATATATATATATATATATATATATATATATATATATATATATATATATATATATATATATATATATATATATATATATAT
>NW_018110674.1:0-1322 GCF_000183805.2 Loa loa | reverse complement strand
TAGCAAAGAAATACGGTGACAAACCAAAAGAATGTGAAAATAATTGAAAGTTAGAGGAAAATTAAAATGAATTTAATGGATTCTTACAGTATTACTTCTTTCTTTTTCTATTTTCTAATAGAAGAGTAACTTGAGAGTAATAGAAGAGTAACTTTAGGATAATAGAAGAGTAACTATGGGATGATAAAAGAGTAACTTAGAGTAATGGAAAAGTAATTTTAGAGTAATAGAAGAGTAACTTTAGGATAATAGAAGAGTAACTTTGGGGTGATAAAAGAGTAACTTTAGAGTAATGGAAAAGTAATTTTAGAGTAATGAAAGAGTAACTTCTCTTTTTTTTTCAAATAATGTAAGAATAATTTTCATTTTTCATCTCTCAAACATTCTTCTTTCTTTTTTTCCCCTTTTTTTACTGCACTCTTTTTCTCTAAACATTACAATTATCCAATTTCATGTTTAACTTTTTTTTTCCATTAAATAATCCGGAAATATTAGCCGGGAAATTCTTTTCTTTCTTTTTCCTTTTTCTTTTTTTTTTTTTTTTTGTAAGAGAATATAACAAATGCAAAATTTGAAGGATTGTTTAACTTAAAAAAAAAAAAGAAAAAGCAATGAATAAAATGTATGTCATTAATAATATTTGATAATTGATAATTGAATACTGAATGGTAATGGAGCATTTTTTTTTTTTTTTTTAATTATCATTACCATGGAAACAATTGGAAATTAACAATATGATAGAAGAAAAGAAAGAAAGAAAGAAAGAAGGAAGATGGGGAGGAATGAGAGAAAGAGAGAGAGAGAAGGAAGGAAGTAATAAGAATTATTCATTTTAAAAAATCTAAAAAAAAAAAAGAAAAGATTAAACAAGAAAGAAAATCTTTGCAATATTACAAGTTTTGTTAGCAATAATTTGAAAAGAATAAAATTTTACTTATTGCTTATCGAAAATGTTTTTTTTTTTTTTGTTTTAAATGATAAAATAATAATCGCTTCAAATAGTTTGAAATGAATCATTTTCATTCTTTCTTTTTTTTTCTTAGTTCTTTGATTTCATATTTATTTAATTAAATTTCATTTCATGCAACTTACGATCAAATGTAGCAATTATAAGGAAAAATTTAATTAATATGATATTATTCGATAAATTTTATTCAAATAAATTAGAAACCTTTTTTTTTCTTACTTTCTTTTTTATTACAATAGATAAGTTATCAATATTAGTATCAGTAATAAGTGAATTGAACAAAATGAATCACTATGATAGCTAATCTTTTGAATGTTGATGTTTTTTTTTTTCTCCCTCTCTCTCTCTCTCTCTC
>NW_018110673.1:0-1322 GCF_000183805.2 Loa loa | reverse complement strand
AACCTTAATTATTAATATTGTTCAGTTTAATTCAAAATGCATGTTTAAACTATTATCAGTTGTGCTATCATTATCACTACTATCAGCTATTATCATTTTATGCTATAATCTAATATCATGCACTAAAATGAATAACATTTTTTCAAGAAAGTTTACTTATAAAAAAAATTATTGATTAATAAAATATTTCATGCTATAAATTATCATTATCATTTTGCATCGATCATAATCATTGTTAAAATTATCAATTCTCAGATGGGAAATGATAAGAAATAAATATTTCGTACAAGAAAAAAACAAAGTGCGAAAGAAAAAACAAATATTTCAAATGTAAAATTTAAAAAAAAAATGAAAATTTTTTGAATTTTTCAATTGTAAAATAAAGATGAAAATTTGCTATTAAATATTCAAAAAAAAAAAAGAAAAATTCTTTTGTCGGTATCATCAAAAGGATTCAATAAACAGAGCATTAAGAAAGGGAAGAGCATTAGGAATAGCAATAAACAATAGTACTACTAATACTAACTAGCTAATTACTAGTAGTACAATAATAGCCCTTTACAATTTTCATCTTTCTCCCCCGTCTTCATTCTTCACCCCCGCTTTCCCGTTCCCCCGCCCTTTTCGTTTTTCCAAAAAAAAAAAACCAATCCAATACATTTTTCTTTTACAACCTTTTTTTTTTTTCTTTCATCCTTCCATTTCCCATCTTTTTTTTTTTTCTTGTTTTTATTTGATTTAAAAAAAAATTTTTTTTCCCAGCAACAAATAAAGGAAATATTTTTAAAATTTTATTTTTTTATTAAAACAAAAATAATTTTTAAAGTATTATAGGTGGGAAAAAATCAAATATAATGAAATATTTGGATTGGAAAAACGCGGGAAATTCCGGGAAAGCGGGGTTAGAAAATAAAGAATAAAAGGATAAAAGGAATGAAGAAATGTGTTTTAACTTCTTCTTCAATTGTTCATTCCTATCTAACACATCATATGAGAGGTTCTTTTACACCCATTTCCCAAAAGACCATTTTGTGATATATCGATAAGCCATCATTCCTTTCCACCTCATTAAATTCTTGGAGCAATAGTGTTAAAACATAGTTATACATTTATCTCTGTCTGTCATTGTCTGTACATATATATATGTGTGTGTGTGTGTGTATGTGTGCACATGAAGGAATTTTAAGAAGCAATTTTTTCCGAAGCTTTTAAAAATTTTAAAAATTATCACTAACACGAGCTTTTTTAAAATTTTCAAAATTACCACTGACATGAGTTTTTCTTTTTTTTAAATTTCAAAATTATCATTGATACGAGCTTTT
>NW_018110672.1:0-1323 GCF_000183805.2 Loa loa | reverse complement strand
TTCGATATTTCATATATTCAGTACTTATCCAATTGAAAATATACCATAACATTATTCAATTATTCGTCAGACTTGTTGAATATTCGATATTCGATATTTGGCATACTCAATAATTATCGATACAAAATATGTCACAATGCTGTTTAATGCAAACTTATTCAATATTCGATATTCGATAATGATGTATTCAACACTTATTCAATACAAAATTAAAAAATAGTATTATTTAATCTAATCGTTAAACTTATTCAATATTCCATATTCGATATTTGACATATTCAATTCTTATTCGGTACAGAATGCCATAATATCCTTTAATATAACTCAGAATTTTGAATCGTCAGATCTATTCAATATTCGATATTTGATATATTCAACATTTATGCAGTGGAAAACATACCATAATATTATTTAACGTAATCCTCAAACTTATTCAAAATTCGATATATTTATTAACATTTATGGTATATTTATTAACATTTATATTGATATATTATATTGATATATTTATTAACATTTATTTTATTATTAAACACTTATTCGATACAAAATATACTATAATATTACTTAATGTAATCGTCAAACCTATCTCAGCCGATTTAAATATATTTCCCACAGTAAAAATAATAATTTTGCGATGACAACAGAAGACGCTCTGAAATAAAACGGTTTCTTTGCCGATGCAAAGGAACCCATCCAAAAAATGAAGAGAAATTTCACCTTTCGCTTTCTATAGATGCTTACATCATATAGTACCGTAAATAAATTGGGGTTCACAGCTCTTTCGATAGTGCAATTATTATGGAGTTAGCACTGTCAATAATGAGTGGATTGTTTATTGTTTGGTAATGACCCAATGAATGATCATTGTTTTGCCTTCGTTATTCTTAATTCTTTCTTTATACTGTTTGCTTTCTCCATTCTTAATCAGTAGTTTGAAATATTAAGGCTCATTGTGATGAAAGTAAGAATATAGGTATGTAAATAAACTTGAATGTTGGGTAAATGATGATGAGTAAGAGTGAATTAATGATAAATGATAATGAATGAGCGTGAATGAATGATAAAATGATAACGAATAAGCGTGAATGATCAATAAAGGATATGAGAAAACATATGAATGAATGATCAATATTCGATGATGATGTATTCAATGCTTATTTGATATAAAGTATACGGTAATATCATTTAATGTAATCGCCAAACTTATTCAATATTCGACATTCGATATTTGATATATCCAATACTTATCTATACACAATATACCACAATGTTGTTTAATGTAATCATCAAGCTTATCCAATATCCGATATGTAATATTTG
>NW_018110671.1:0-1323 GCF_000183805.2 Loa loa | reverse complement strand
TTTTTTTTTTTTTTTTTTAACCAAAAATATTATTGTATGTAAATAAGGATTAATAATTGGAAAAATTTTTTTTTTAATAGTAATTTTTTTAATAATTTTCAATAATAATTTTTTAATAATAATTAATAATAATTATTTTTGTTTTAATAATAATAAAGTAAATTGTTTAGAAATTAGTTTCAAAAAAAAAGTATATTAAGATTTTTTTTTTAAAAAAAAAAGGAAAGAGCTATCATTAAAATGATTCTAAAACAAGAAAATTTTTCCGGAAACATTTCCTGAAATTTCAAAATAAATTTTAAACATATAATAAAAGAGTTGAAGAAAAAGCAATAAGAAGTTAGAGATGGAAAATTACTTTTATACTAAATAAAATGATATAAATTAACTGAAAATTGTTAATGAATGCTTTTTTTTTTCATTAAATTTAAAATTACAGTAAATTTGGTTTGGTGGTTTAATTCCGTCCGGTTATTGTTCTTCCGGTTATTGCTACGGAAATAATTGTTAAATGATAAATTAACTAACCGATAGTAGTAAGAGTAATGAAACAGTAATATAAACTATCAAAATATGTCCATTTTTCATAGCTATGAAAGACATAAGCTCCTGAAGCAATAAGGAATGTACCACAGCCTGAAGCAATCAGGATCAAATCCAAATGAGTGACATCTGCCGGTTTACCGGCTAAACGTTTACATTTACGGAGAAGCATTGCTGCAAATGTATTGATCCTGAAATTTCATTTTAATTTTTAAATGAAAATATTTTAAAAATAATATAATGCAATATTACAAATATTTATATTTTAATTAAATATAAATTTAAATTAATTAATATTTATTTATTTTAATAATATCTACAGTGATATCAGTGATATGAAATATAGTATGTGAGATTTTATGCAAAATTTGTAATTTTGTTTCTTTTGTAAAATTTATTTTCAAAAAAAAAGAAAAAAAAATGAAAAAAATTTTGAATAATCAATAAAAACACCAAAAATTTTAATATTTTTACATTCATAATATTTATGCTTACTTATATTTTCAATCATAACTTAAAATATTACACTTTTTTTTTCAAAAATTTTAATTTAAATTAATAATTTTATTAAAAAATGAGCGTGAAGTGTGGCAATTTCTATAACACATCAAAAAAAAAATGGAATAAATTAAGTTTTTGCGAATTTCATTCGGAATATATTTCAAAATTAAATTTTTAATAGAATAGGGATGATAATTGATAAATCAATTGATAGTATGATAAATCATATTATACTTTATCATTCTTTTCTTTGTTTCTTCACTTCTCTCTGTCTCTCCC
>NW_018110670.1:0-1323 GCF_000183805.2 Loa loa | reverse complement strand
AAATGAATTGGAATACTTGGACTAGCAAAAAAAATGAATGGAATACTTGGCTAAGCAAAAAAAATGAATGGAATACTTGGCTGCAAAAAATGAATGGAATACTTGGCTGCAAAAAATAAAAGATAAAAAATAAACGCTTGGCTACAGAGAAAAGAAAAATACTTGGCCATGTAAAAAAGAATGAAACTTGGCTACAAAAATAAAAATGTGGTAGCAAATATTTGGCTATAAAGAAAGTGAAAATGTATACTTAGACATAGAAAAAAATGAATAATTGGCTGTGAAAAAAAAAGAATAAATAAATAAATAAATAAATAAAAATGACTTATTTGCCTACAACGAAGCAAAATAAATGCTTGGCTACAAAAGGAAGAATACTTGGCTACGTAAAGAAAAAATGATTGCTTGGCTACAAAGGAAAAAAAAATGGAATTCTTAGCTACGAAAAAAGAGTAATTAGCTGTGAAAAAAAAAAAAAAAGAAAGGAGACAAGTTAATTACAGTATTGATAATATCTTATGCATATACGCATACATTTAATTTCATCTACAAAATTAATTTTAGTTTATTTAAACTTTGGTCCAAATATTGATAGAGAAACAATATGATATATTAAATTCTTGGAAGAGCGGAAATGTCTCATGATAAAATAATCCCAATGGCTTGCATCAAAATTATTCATTTCTTCACTCATTTAAATCAATTCATCATCAATTAAGCGCAAATGTCCTGATAAAATAATCCCAAAATTATTCATTTCCTCACTCATTTAAATCAATTCATCATCAATTAAGCGCAAATGTCCTGATAAAATAATTCCAATGGCTTGTATTAAAGTTATTCATTTCTTCAAAACTTATTTAAATCAACTCATCATTAATTAGTATAATTTTCTAAAACTGATAGATGAATAAAGGTTGTTGTATAAATAATATATTACAGGAGGGTGAAAAAAGAAAAAGTTCAGATAATAGGAAAGAGAAAATGATCAATGATCTTTTTGAGATAATCAATAATCTCAAATAGTTGACAATAACTTTTGTCACATTTATTATTTTTTTAAAATTTTTAATAAAAAAATTCAACAAATTATTTAAAAGTTATATCAATTTTTTGATTAAATCAATGATTCATTCCCTGTTATTATTAAAGCTATTCGATTAGTTGCTTTTAAATTGATGGGGCGGATAATTTGGTAGTGGTAATACTTAATAGACAATTTGCGCTTATATACTTGATATATACATTCAAAGAGAGACCCCCTTTTCAAACAAACATATCATTCATCTCATATAGCAGCAAAATATATCCTCTCATAATGTT
>NW_018110669.1:0-1324 GCF_000183805.2 Loa loa | reverse complement strand
AAAGATTCTGAATGGCTCCTTCTTNTTTTAAAAATCTTTTTGTCCGTCATGTTTCATCCAATTATGACTTTATTTCTAAATAATCGTTGCTCACAGTTAGCAATGATCAGAATCATACGATTACCACAATTTAATTGTATCTTGTTTCTCCTTCCATTTTTTATTACTATTAATTATACATTCACAAATATTCGCAAAGGTTTCATCATAAATCATTATTTCCCAAACACAAAGAAACCGTAGACCTAAATCTGAGTGCTGTAACTGCGGCAAAATCTTCAGCATCAAAACTGCACTGAGAAGATATGTTTAATGTTAAAATTAGGAAATAGGTGGATAGATGATGTAATATTTGCATGAATAAAAATTGGTAGATAGTTTGTATTAAACTGTTGAATGAATTTTTAATCTGTACAGTACTGAATAATCCTGTCTGTGTTCTTTAATCGAATATTGATACTGAATGATTTGCATATTGCTATAGAAATTTTTGGTTAATTTCTCTTTCAGCTAATTTTGCAAAAAAAAAATAATTTTGCAAAACTAATTTTGCAAAAAATGTCAAATCATGGTATTTTATAAATATGATTCATCTTTCAGTAATTAATCGATTTGATAGTTAAAGATGTGTTTGCATATTTGTATTAGAAGTAAAACAAAATGAAATCTCATGAAAATGGTTTAAAAAATGAGCTAAAAAGTCGAAATGAAGTAGAAATATGTGTTAGTAATCCCCTCTACTGAAACTTTGCGACCACAGCTTAAAATAGCAATAAATGAAATTAAATCGTTGTAAGTCAGAGTTTGGAAGTTAATAATCTTCAATATCTTGAGGCGATTGGTTCGAGCTTTTACCGTAGAATAGACACCACATTCGCTATCCCAATGGTCTCGAGTACAAAATACACACGGTCTCCTTCTCTTAATTGTAGGTTGTGATACCTTTTGAGGACTTTGTATCGTTGATAATGCTGAAGTTCCAACAGGACTGTACCGTTGTTTCTGCACAAACTTGGTAGTTGTGAGTTTGCTGTCAGCTTGGGTGTTTGGCTTTTGGCAATTTTTCACCCTTTCACTCCGATTAACCCTCTTTAACAGGAAATTTCTTAGTTCAGAGACTGACCATGTTACATCCAATTCCTTTTGTTCAAACACCTTATCCAAGATCCACTCTGGCAGCTTATCTTCTATTCAGTGTTCAATACTTGAATGTTCCATGTTCTCTCCTAGTGCTTCTAATTGGCGTATCACCTTCTCGATGTGTTCGACCATTTTTACCCATTCCTTTTCATCCCTTTTTATGGATCTGAGTTCTTTATATAGG
>NW_018110668.1:0-1324 GCF_000183805.2 Loa loa | reverse complement strand
CATTTTAATGCTTAAAAAAAGAACTTATAAAGAGGAAATTAAAAAAATAAATTAAACTTATAGTAATATAGCAAAAATTCATTTTAACTTAAATAGTAATAAGCGAGGAATATGTATTCGATGAGTAAGTTAAATTTTTTTTTCATTTATCATTATTTGAATATATTTTTGAATTAAATTTTTTAAGACAAAATGAAAATTTCGGATTAATTCAAATTTTCCATTATTAAATTTGAAAATGTATGATTATTCATAATATGAATGAATATTTGTTCCGGAAATAGCAATATTTAACTATTTATAGGAATTCAGATTTTATACCGGATGATGAATTATAGTCCGGAAAATAGTATGAAAAAACCCGAAAAATTGCACATATTTTGACAATAATTAATTTAGGGCATAAAAAAAAAAGAAAAACAGATAAATGATAAGATATATTACAACTAAACTGATTTCTTTATTCAATCATGTCTTTTTTTTCTTTTTTTTTTTTTGAGAATACAACAAATTGTTATTTATCCAGATTAAATTTCAATTTTCAATTTCGTAATTTGAAAATTTCATAAAATGAAAATTATCATAGAGAAGACATTTATACTAAGTGAGCGTAGAAGATTGTTTCTTTTTTTTCTATTAACATAAGCGGATATCGTAGTCATACAGTACTCTTCACAGACATCGCTTGTACGTCCAATGTTTTGGCTAATTCATCCTGAAATATTTTGTTAAAAATTCATAGGACTTAAAGTCAACAAAATCTATCAAATATTACTTCAATTGATAGCTGCATAGTTGGATAAACAATAATTGAATACAGTAAGAAATAATTTTTTATACCGCATGAGTAATTTGATTTGGATGATATGGTATACCACCGTATTTCTCTACCAATGCTATATGTTCTTTTTCTGGATCACCAGCTACTAATACTTGCTTGTTATCAATCTGTAATGTTTTTTTTGTAAAAAATTCTTAAGTTACCAAATATTAGGTAAACAATTTATGAACTTCTTCAGTCTTTGTTTTTTTTTCCTTTGTTTTTAACAAATAGCAAAATGGTTAAAGGTTAATTAATCTTATTAATTACAAGTTATGGTATAACGATGGAAAAATGAACACTCTTTCAGTAAAAGTAAACCTTTTTTTCCTGCAAATTGTAATGGATTGATGGGCGATTTTTTTTTTTTGCAACTAATTAAAATTACCAATAAAGTAAAATTAATCAGTTAACAAATTTTTTTTTTTAATATTAGAGATCGAAAAAATTAAGAAATCAAAAATTTTTTTTTTTTAATATTAGAGATCGAAAAAAATTAAGAAA
>NW_018110667.1:0-1324 GCF_000183805.2 Loa loa | reverse complement strand
GTCGGTACGAACAATAAACTACCAAAAGTAAAATAAAAACAAAAAAAAAAAAAAAAAGAAAAGTGTAACAAAATAAGAGATTTATAAATGACTAATAAATATTTTTGCTGATTTTGAAATAATCAAAAGATTGTTCTTTTTTTTCTTTTTTTTGTTAAAAACTTTTGAGATTTCCTTTGGAAGAAACTACAAATTTAGACTTGCATGATTTTGCAAATCATTTAAATTATTTATATATTTTTTAGCAAAAAAATTTTATTGTAATTGTTTTTATTACCGTATGAATGATATTTGTTTAATATTACTTTATTAAAACAATAAATAAACGTCAAATTATTTCCTCAATTTCTTTGTAGATTTTTAAATTATAATTTTTAAAATAATGCAAAGAAAGGAAAGCATTAATGTTAGCTGATAATTTGATCAAATTGATACATATTAAGTTAAAAAGTTTGATACTTTGGTAACATAAATTTTTCCGAACTCAAATGGATAACTTTGTGTAATAATGTTATCACTGTATATACCGACAAACGTATACTGATAAGCACATAATGATAAAGTGATATTTTGCAAATTCCAAAAAAAACTTAGATAATAAAGGTTGTAAAAACTTACTTTAAAGAAAAGGAAGGAAAAAGAACTGTAAATATCATTTTTTGGCTCAATTCGAATTTAATTCATTAATGAAAGCATAATTAGTTGATGAAATAAAACAAAAGCAACGAAAATTTTGCAATTAAATTTATTTATAATTTGACAGATTTTACTTTAGAAATGAGTACTACTAGTACATAGCGAAGGATGAATTTTATATTAGAATTAATTAATTGAAAATAAATTATCACAACTATTCCATAAATAAAATGAATCGATGGGTTCAAAAATTAAGGACGAACTTGTAAGTTTAAAATTTTTTAAATTTAATGTGAAGTGATTACGCTTAAAACTGCTTATTTCATGTTCATTTTCAATGTGCACTAACAAAGACAAGCAGAAGTAATGGAGAAACAGACAATATTTTGAAATGACAATGAATTCAAATGATTGATGAAAAAACAATTTTGTGAAAACTTCGTGAAAGCTTCTCTCTAGCCTTTTTGTTGAATTGTTGTGAAATTTTTAAACAAGCAATCTAGTAAATTTCAAAATATTAAAAGATTAGAGATCGTTTGGAAATTTTCCTCCAAGAAATGAATGACAACATTAAATTCTTCCATCGAAAAACGAATATATATGAGACAAATAATAATTGATAATAGTAATAATAATTAATAATAAATAATAATAATTAATAATAATAATAATAATAATAATAGTAATA
>NW_018110666.1:0-1324 GCF_000183805.2 Loa loa | reverse complement strand
CTAACTTAATGAATTAGAACTAACTCTTTTAAGTACTTTTTGAAATTAGGCACAAACATGACAAGTCACCACATTTCATGCTATTTCATTATATTCAAGCCTAGCACAATACACAGTATTTTCCGATAGTTCAGTTTTGTTTGAGAAATGTTTTTAAACAGTTTTCGTATTTCTTCCGAACAAATTGTTCTCGAGAATGTATTTTCAAGAAATTTCCAGAATTCGAATCATTGATTTAAAAGTCAGACAGAAAACTTCCTGAAAATTTCATTAATGTTTCTAACAATTCATTTGAAAAATAACATTAAACAATAACATTTTCATTTAAAAGTCAAGAATTGGAAACTTGCAAGTTGAATTGAAATAAATTATAAAATAATTCTTTGAAACTATAATACGAATTTCAATGTCAACTCAACATAATTAATTAGTAAAGGTCATGTTGCTGTTGTAAAAATTGCTCGATTAATATTTTACAGTATTATATCTCTCTAATAGGAAAACAAAGACGCACAGACACAGACACATACACACATACACACACTGGACAGACAAACATACCTAGACAGATAAACAGACAGATAGACACATACATATATATACAAATAATTGATCTGATAAGATAAAATGGCAGAGATGACACATGCGTACATGCATACCAACGTTATCTTAATCGGTGTATGCATACCACAGTGTATGTATTCTGATTTCGACTATTATTGATCTATTATCCTAATCAGTTATTTCATCATTATTCGTTATCATTATTATCATCTTCTTTATCAGTTCATAACTGTTATCAGTTATCACTAAAATTGATAATCATTACCATATGTTTTTTCATCACTAAATGATTAAGATTTAAAAACCATTGAAAGTATTGCCAATTAAAATTATCAATTATTGTTAGCTATTTATTGGGCAAACTCAAATCGAAATACATTGATGATTGAATTGGAAAAGGTATTTTAAAAAAAATTTATTTTTCAAATTAAAACATCAAAGAACAATCTGAAATATATTTGAAATGAATGATAAGATGTTTGAAAGTTAATAAGTATATTGATATGTGATGAGGTAATAATTAATTTTGCTATGTTTTTTAAAATGAAATAGTCAACGAATTGATAAATTTGTTTTCTTTTTTTTGTCATTTTGCCTTTTACTTAATTAATATTGTAATAATAAATAAGAAAATATTATTAAATGATAAAATTGATGGATGAAATCGGATGAAAGGAGGAAATTCCATAGAATGCAAAAATGAATTAATGATCATCATTAAATAATGTAGAGAGAGAGAGAGAGAGAGAGAGAAGAGGAG
>NW_018110665.1:0-1324 GCF_000183805.2 Loa loa | reverse complement strand
CAATTAACACTTTTAAACATTAGTGCTCATTTTAAACAATTTTCTTAGTAAAAATTTTATTTTATATTCAAGTCGCTGAACAGGAATGCTAACGCAATACAGAGATTCAGTGTTGAATTACGTGATGAAAGAGAAGATCAAACTACTACTCGAGCTCCACAGACCACTTCTAACCCATTGCTCCAGCTTTTGCAACTCTATTTTAGAAATTTATCTCAAAGGCCAATACCTAGTGCGGGCTTCCCATCTCTGCCTCAGTATCCATCCTACAGTGGATACGGAGCCTATGGTGGTTATCGGCCCTATTCCTATTACTATTATTATTATTATTATGGATAATTGTTTTACTTTCTCCAAATATATGCCTTTGTATCAGTGTGCAGACTTTAAATTTCCAAAATTCATGCAAGGCTTTGTTTGGCTTTATGTCTTATAGGAAGCTATTGAATAAATTGTGAATCCAATCAATGCTAAAAGTAGATCAGAAATCTATGCGTCACAAATTATTCTCATCGAAGTCATCCGAGACTCTGTCACAGCTTGTAATCTTGAAATGTTGTATTAAATAGTTGAAAAGTAATGGTTTTCTTGAAGTATAATGTTTCTTAAAATGCATTTTCAGAATTCCTTAAAATTTAATGTTCCTTAATATTTGGTACCAAAAATGCTAAATTTTTAGGACTGCACGTTTTAAGAGCGTTTTTATAGTCGAATAAAGTTTCAGAAATATACAATTACACATATCATTATGGGCGTCATTTTTTCTTGCTTTATGTAGCCAAGATGCATTGGTCATATTTTGCTTGGCATGATTTGTTAAAACTATTCCCTCTAATTAAGATTAATTTGATCGACAATTCAACCAATAATTGATAAAGTAAGTCGTTGGTAGGAAGATTAGAAGAACGTACTCAGAGGAAAAAAATTTAGAGAAAGATAATCTTATTTAGAGAAAAAAAGGAACGAGGTCAAGGAGAAAAAAGTTATTTTAAGGTGAATGAAAATTCAGAATGGAACGAATTTTAATCTTCTCAGCAACACTTATTTCTTGAATTTTTATCACTGGAACATCACGGGAAGGATGGCTAATCATGACTTTTTTCTCCTAATTCCATCCGTAATTACTCAGACCAAAATTAGCAAGCAGTTTCGTTAGTCATTATGACTTGACGATTAGAACTTTTAATGTTAGACCAATAGTACTCTGTCATTTCAAAATTCTGATCACCTCAAAAGTCATAATTAAAAGAGAAAGTGCATATGACGCAAAAGAGAAGGAACAGGTTTACCATAATTGTGACTTTGTTGCAGTTTTTTTTTTTGA
>NW_018110664.1:0-1325 GCF_000183805.2 Loa loa | reverse complement strand
AATAATAATAATAATAATAATAATAAATAATAGTAATTAGTAATAATAAGATATGAAAACATAGGTGAATATTTCGAATTAAATTATAAAATTAACTGTTATTTCAATAACCTTAACCATTCCTAACTACTAATCACGGAAAACTGATGGATAAATCGATGATTATTGATATCAAAGATCAAAAAGAAGAACCATAAACGACCGAATATATCGATGATGAATCCATACATATACACATATATCCCACTGATGTTTATTATAACGTAAGATAGTGGTGCACAGATACACAAACACACACACACACATACACACAGACAGAGACAGACAGATACACACATATGTATAAGCTGCAACATACTTCAATAAGCTAATAGTTGTGCATGATGTATGGTGGAAACTCAGCCTTGTTCCTTCATCCATATAAAAATCCCAGCAAAAGGAGGAATACTATATAGTGTAGTGGACATCTATGCTTCTATATATGATTGTATTTATGTCTAATATTTCTTGGCTCTAATCCTTGGCCATAATCTGTGCTATATTAACACCATTCTGTTATCCCTTGTCTTCTTTCCTCTATCCTTTATGAAAATGTCTAGTTGTCATCATGATTTAGATGCTTTAAAGTATGATTTTTTAGTTACACCATATATAACATATATACAACACATACACAGACAGACACAATCACAGACACAGACATACATACATACATACATACACATATACACATACACATACACATACAGGTCTTTATTTAGTATCCTGAGAATAAAATTGAACACTCTACTCTAACTACAACCTTATCGTCCACTCTTAAGGCTCTTTACTTCATTTATACTCTTAGGCTTTCACTCTTGGCATTATTGATTACTGGCATTTTTCAACGCTTCAACTAATGTTGGCCAAATGTAAAGAATAGTTAGCTTACTAGTAAATGCATATTTGGCCAGATATAACATATATATATATATATATATATATATACATATGTGTATACACATACAGATCTAGAAACATACACATGCATACATACATACACACATATATAAATATATACATACACATATATACATATACACAGATATACATAACATACGCACATACATATATACATATATATTTACGTATACATACATATATGCATACACATACCTACATACCTATACATGCATATACAGACATACATACACATACACACATGCGTACATATACGCGGACATACATAAACATGCACACACATACATACACATGCACATATATATATATATATATATATGCATACACAATTACACAGTCAACAATTTTAAAAATCTATTTTTTTT
>NW_018110663.1:0-1325 GCF_000183805.2 Loa loa | reverse complement strand
TTTTTTTTTTTTAGATAATAATTTCAAGTCTCACTAATTAATTATTCATCATACTTTCCATTATTGTAAATAAAAAAAAAAGCATAATTAACAGAAAAGATTTCGATAGAGGGGAAAATAAAGTAAGAATATAACTGACCTATTAAAAAAAAACTATAAGTTGAATTTTTGTAAAAAATAAATTTAAATTGTTTGAATTTATAAATTATTACTTTAAAATAATGTTTTTCCTTGACCACAACCATTTTGGTCATTTTATTTGTATTATAATCAATTGACAATTGATTGAGAAATGACTATTCGAATGTAACCTAAAAATGAATAAAAGAATTTTCAATTGATGAAAATGGATGACATAGTTTATGGGAGTAATGGAATTGATTGTTATATTGTTTACTTACTTACTTATTTACTCAATTTATTTTATTGTTCAAATGAACGAATAATATAGCATCGATTTGTTGTTTTCTTTTTCTTTTTTTTGAAATAAAGAAAAATCTTCAAACTTTTAATTTTATAAATCAAAATTCTTCGAGTGATTCATTAGTTTAGCTAATTCAATCAAAT
Source organism: Loa loa (assembly GCF_000183805.2). Lineage (NCBI taxonomy): Eukaryota > Metazoa > Nematoda > Chromadorea > Rhabditida > Onchocercidae > Loa > Loa loa. The sequence continues at coordinate 758 of NW_018110663.1, read as the reverse complement.
GCTTATTTCAACTAATTTAAATAATCTTTGTATCAAATTATCTAGGCAGTTGCTATGACCTTTATTTTAGGTAATCTAAAACGATTAACACTCCGATTGTAATATCACTTTACTCTCTAGATATAGCTAAAATATGAAAAACTTGAAATAGCCCATTCATAGTGTATATCTATAATTTGTAATTAAAATAGCTTTTCTTGGCTTAAACCTAAAATATAAAAACCTGAAATAGCCCATTATATCTATTTTTTTAAAACTTGAAGCAGCCCATTCATAGTGTATATCTATAATTTGTAATTAAAATAGCTCTTCTTAGCTTAAATCTAAAACATAAAAACCTGAAATAGCCTATAATATCTATTTCTTTTTAAAACTTGAAATAGCCCATTACATTGTATATGTAAAAGTATACCTTTACATAATCCATTTAGTGCAATATTTCTAGTTATTCAATTAAAATTTCACTGTAAGCATTTCTTTCATTTCCATTTTATTTTATGTTTTTCTGAAATCCATATTCAATGAGTTATTTTTCCTTTCTTTTTATGAATTCACTGTGATAATAATTATAAATATGTATGTTTATAACTGAAAATTAGAATTGAATAATCCCAAATATCTTAGAATCACTACATATGTATTTGAATTAATTGTTTAAATTAGAATTATGAATGCACATAATTAATTGTATAATTAATTATATATATTTTTTCGCACAAATATGTTTTAATTTAAATAATTAACTCGAGTATATATAT
>NW_018110662.1:0-1325 GCF_000183805.2 Loa loa | reverse complement strand
CCAACCAATCAACCAACCAACTGTTACCACTACTACCAACCATCAGACCATTACCACAAATATTTGGTGGGAAATAGATAGGAAATACTAATATCATTCCGTTAAGTAGCAATCATATTCTTTTGTGAAATTGACCGTTTATAAAGTTCAATGGAACTTTTACTTAATGTTACCTGTTTACCTAACCTTAATTATTAACCTTACTTCAACTTTTACCCTTTGCATATTCCAGAATTTTTAATAATTTAATTAAAAACTCCAATAACACAAGAGATGCCATTCTTCCATTATGTAATTAATTGTATTCTGTTTCCGAAATTATTTATTTTGCAGGATATAATAAGCTTTTACTTATTAATCCCTGTCTACCTGTTCAAATTAAATTAATTATTAACTTTACCTGAAATTTTTAAAGGATTAAATTTCAAATGAATGTGATGTAAAATTCGCAATAATCTAAGAGAAAATCTTTTTTGTTAAGTAACCGTATTCGTTCTTTCAAATTTATGGTTTGTTTACAGGATTTAATAAACTTTTCTTAATGACATCCGTCTACCTGTTCAAGGTAAATCAATTATTAAATTTATTTCAAATTTTAAAGATTTGAATTAAAATGGATGTAATTTAGAATTACATAATCTAAGGAAGGATGTTTGTAATTTTAATTTTTAACTTAAAATGTTGTCAAACTTTTTTCCTTCTCTTTCTCTTTTTTTGTGTTATTAAAGTTTGAAATAATAAAAAGATACTTTACTTTTTCATTCATTTAGGTAATATTTCGAATTGTTTAATTTTAATTTAAAAATGATTTTGTAAAAAAAAATTTCAATCTAAAATTGATACAGTAAGTTTTTTCTTTCTTTTTTTTTTATTTACAAATGATAAAATAAATTTTTATTCAAAAATTACTGTACTAATTTCATAACATCGTGCTTTATACATCTTTCGGACCGAATCAATAATTCCTATGTATATTAATTAATTCATTAATCAATTAATTGCAGTATTATTGATGGCTTGGAAATTCGTATTTAATATTTTTAGAAATAAATTTAATTTCGTTTTCAAATTTAATACTTCCATAGATGAATTCCACTGTTTCTCTTCATTCATCCTTTTTTTTTTAAAATCTTTTTTTGCTTAATTTTTATTTAATAATCGTTAATTAATTTCTGTTTAATTAGAAAAAAAAATTTTTTTTCGTTTATTTTTACTTAATAATTGTTAATGATAATTGTAATTTGTTCAAATAGGTAATGATAATTGAAAGGATAAGATAACTAAAAGAGAGAGAGAGAGAGAGAGAGAGAGAGGAAGAAGAAGAA
>NW_018110661.1:0-1325 GCF_000183805.2 Loa loa | reverse complement strand
CATTGGTGCTAATACTACTACTAATACTATTTGTTATTCCTATTTTATGGCACCATATCACTGGTATCACATGTTGAGATGTTTCATTGCAAAACATAATTATCATCACATACCCTCCATGAACAGTTTAATTTCTAATCATTCCTATCATTCCCGAAAATGTTTCATCAAGTAAATTAATTAAGTATAAGTTCAAGTAGCAAGAATTAGTCATAAAGAGTTTCGTCATTGATTTACTCAATACAAACTTAATTCAAGTTAATTTGATTCAATTCAATTATTATTACTAAGACGACCGACAATTAAGAAAATGCAGAAAGTGAAATATTTTCAAGATAACTGAAGTCGCTGTAGTACTGGAAAAATTCAATCCATAAATACAATACGGCAAAACTTGTGGTAAATGAAATTCATTAAATTAATTAATACAAATTTCTTTTTTTTCACAACTGTTGATAGCTGCTTTAACAAATTATCCAATAAACATTCCGTAAATCTTACTAATTTTTCAATGAATAATTTACAATTAGCATAAAAATATTAATTATTGAGAAAAATTGAAATTTACAATAAAAAGAAATGATATTTTAGAAATTTGAGGTGTTTTTTTTCAATGAGTTCAACAAAATATAACTTAGTATTTTGATAATTGGATAAATTAAAAAAAAAATAAACTGAGAGAAAGTTGAAGCTAAGATTTCCCGGCTAATTTAAATGATTATTACAAAAAACCACCACTAGCAATATGCGGTATATCTAATCTATCTCATAATTAGTTTCTTATCAAATCATTTACTTCTTCAAACTTCCCAAATAATTATTCCCAATATTTTCTAACATAATTGGACGGGACTGTCATCAAATTTCAAATAACAATATAAGTTCAAAGAGAATAAATTATATAATATAATTAGAGAAAGTGTAAAATTTTGAAAACAACCAATTTCATTTGTATTTAAAATATGAGTGTAAGTAATGCATATGTTTTCAAATTATTCATTGAAAAATTAGTAAGATTTTCGGAATGTTTATTGGATAATTTGTTAAAGCAACTATTTTCTATTCTTCAGTTCATTTCAATTTGATTGAAATGAACTGAAGAATAGAAATCGTTAATTATTAGAATAGCATAATGAATAAATTTTAGTTAGCTTTATAAATTATTATTAAAAAATAAAGGTGAAAAGATGATCTCTCAGGGTATCATTTTATTTTATTTAAGTTATAATTAATTTGTAAATTAAAATGGAATTGATTCTTTTTTTCCTAAAAATTATGAAAAAATTATAAAAAATAAGATTACATTATGAAAGAGTGATAATACG
>NW_018110660.1:0-1326 GCF_000183805.2 Loa loa | reverse complement strand
TTATTCTCTCTCTCTCTCTCTCTCTCTCTCTCTCTCTCTCTAGAGGAAAACTTTGCATAACTTAGTTTAAGGTGTATTTTCCTTAAAAAAAGTTATCAAAGTTGGACAATTGAATCAGTCATTTTGGAAATGAGTTTTTGTAGCAAACTTACTTATAAATTCATAGAATATTTCAAGATAATATAATCAAGGAATATATTTAGCTAATGAAAATATTGACTTCCCTAAAGTCATTGCATTTCAACTTTGTGCTACAATAAAATGTCGTAAAGGAAGTAAGCTGAGATCTATATTGAAGATATTTAAGAGACAATTGACAAGTAAAAAGCCTCATAAGATTCAAAAAAAAAAAAAATGCAATTATCAATTCCAGTGTTGAAAAATCTTCTAAAATTTCTGAAAATATGTTGAAATTCTGTTGTATCAACAAAAAAAAAAAAAAAAAAAGCAAAAAAAACAAAATCCTCAATTTTATAGATCGTGAATGGTGTAATTGAAAAAAGTTCATTGATGAAATGTTTACAAATTCTCGATGAACTCTTGCATATCGAATTATACAATTTCATAATAATGGATGGAGCATTCATAAGTCACCTTAAATGAAATTTTTAACAGCTGCTAATGATCATATAAAATATATCAAATGGAAAAATTGTTGTTAAAGTTCGATATTCAGAAGCTGAGGAAATCCAAGATTCTTTATCCCGCTAGTGGTAGCAATTTAATTGATAAAGCCAATGATAAATTTCAATTGAATGTAATCATTAGAAAACATTATTAGTACATAATTAAATGTTATTGTGAAGAAAAAAAAATCAAAAGTGTTAGGAATGTTTTAAATTGTATACAACTTGTATGGTTCAGCAAAATTAAAAAATCATAAGGTATAGATAATTTGCATATGAAATGTCAGAATTTTAATGATCCATTTGCATTGGATAATATTAGTAAATTTCAACTCGTAAAATTCATTTTAGAGAATTTCATGTTAAACTGTAACTATGCAATATTATGGAATACTAAATCTCCACTTTCACTATTATAAATTATAATAAAATGTACAAACTGCTTTTACATTCAATTTACACAGAAGCGAACAATTTATCGGAAATCTAAATATATCCTTTAACATATGAAAATGTAACAATGGAGCTAAGTTTAACTATTTCAGGTCAAATAAAAGTTTCAAAAATTTAAACTAATTCAAACAGAGTAGTGCGAGAAATAATGATGCATGATAGGAATACTTTTCGATTCCTATGCATCTTCATTGAAGTAGAATTGTATTTTTGATATTGATGCTACTTCAAAAAGTGATAATTGATA
>NW_018110659.1:0-1326 GCF_000183805.2 Loa loa | reverse complement strand
AGGAGTAGGTATGCATCTCACTTTTTTATCACTTAATTGATAACCAATACAAATTAGCTATGTATATTATTCCATTTTGCATCATTCCAGATATTTGTTTGGGATTTCTCGTAAGGCCGCATTAGATGGGAAAAGTAATTTTAGTGGTAATTCACCAGTTCGAGTACCACTGACTTTACTTTTGCGGTAGAAAAAACAAGAATTACTTTATTACTTTAGTATTTTTGATGGAAAAAATCTAGAAAAGTAAAAAATACAATTTCTTATTGTTATGGGCTGATAAGTTTAGACGATATTAATAACCATTTCAAATCTCAGGGGTTCCCTCTTCGTCCAATAACTTTTATCAGATTTGTTGTGGCATTAATTTCAGCTGCGGAGATTATCACAGATTATAAAGCTGATGAGTTATGGGAAGATGGTCGATTAATAGCGACAACAAATGTAAAAGAATGTATGTTCATTTCACGCAGAATTGACTTATTAGTATTATTTAATGCTGAATGACTAATCATTTCGAGGATTTTCATTTTATAACTCTCTAAGTTTCATTTGCTGGATCCTTTCTGTTATGGAAGCAATTTGCATAATTATTTCTATACAATGATTGTAGCAATGCTGATGAATTGTGGCGCAGCGGAATATGGAAGATCGTTTATTTTTGAGGAGAAGCCGTTTCTGTTTATGGAAAACTCTCTTAATTTGATAAAGTGAAATCAGGAGAACTGTAAATGTGTTAGTGATAAGGATTGATGTGCAAATGATAAAATAAAGAATTATTTCTTCTCATCTATCACACCAAACTTTTGGAAGAAATCCAATGCGTCATCATTCTGTAAAATTAAAAACTTTGATTTAACATTGGTATTTGAAAATTTTATAAATAAAAGATGATAAGATTTTTATAGAAATATCGAAATTAAGAAAAGAAATGAAAAAGAAAAAAAAACATTACAAAAATGCTTACAAGGACGATACCAACAATACATGTTCTATCTTGTCGCATTTAATTAAATTAGCTTATTTTGGTGTTTGATGTTCAAATTCAATCGGTGAGCGCATTTGTTCAAAATCACTTTTTTTCTTATTTCAGTTATTTAAGTCGTTGATAACTTAAAAAATGTAAAACTAATATTAGTGGACTCTTAGCGCCATAAATGATATGTAACATGATAGCGCCATGTGAAGTGAGGTCATGATCGGAACATGCATATAATTCGGATAATTGAAATGACATTCATAGCATAATATGAATTAATGAATTAATGGATGATTATGTAGGCGGGTAAAACATTTATTATTATTATCACTATTATTATTATTATT
>NW_018110658.1:0-1327 GCF_000183805.2 Loa loa | reverse complement strand
GGTTTTAAATACTAAATTAAAAAAAAAAAGAGAAATAAAGAGAGGGAGAGGGAGAGAGAAAGGGAGTGAGAGAGAGAGAGAAGGACACAGGCGAATTTAAATTAATTTTATATCAATGAAAATCAAAAAAAAGGACGATTAGTGATTAAAAAAAAGTGATTAAATGATAAAAGCATAATTGAAAATTAAATTTTGAGATGGAATTTTATATTATATGTTAATTTTCACATAAGCTTATGTTCTTTTTTTTTTCATTATTTTTAAATTTTAAATTTGAGTAATACTTTTCATTCAATCAAATTTGTAATGCAAAATTTGAATCTCCCTCCCTATAATGCCCTTTTGTTTGACCTTTAACCTATTTCCTAGATAGAAAATAATAATAATATATTGCTCATTTATTCCGCTTCGCTACCAATCAAACATTTCATTGCTTTTTCTTTCATCCGAAACATTTCCGCTGAATGTTTTCCTATCTCAATTGATAAGATGAAATGATATCATATCATTTTATTGGCTAATTTATCTAATTTTCTTAAGTGAATTGGTAAGGGCTTGAATGATATTCTATCATTTTAATTAATAATTTATCCAGTTTTCCTCTCCCAATTGATAAGGATTAAATATTATATGATATCATATCACTTTGATTAAATAATTCATCCAATTTTTTGATGCAAATTATTTAGGAAAATTTTATTTTAAATTTTTAAAAGTTTCTTTTTCTTTTTCCTTTTTTTCATCGTTTAATTAATTTACAAATATTGTTTTTTTCATTTTTCCTTTTTCTTTTTTCAAAGATAATTACAAATTGTAAAATGTGTTATATTTCAAAATTGAAATGCTTATTGTCTGTTTGTTTTTTTTTTGTGGCTCATTTGAATGTTTTCAATCACTTTGATGTTTAATTAATTCTATCAAAAATATTTAAATGTTAAAACATATAACTTATTGATTTTTTTTCTAATTTTTAAGAGTTAAATGTTTACAATAATTATTTATCATATATAATTTCCCATTAAAGTATGTTATCTGTTAATTTTTAAAATTACAGTTGTAAATTACAACAATTGTATTTCTATTAAACGTTAGACATATTAATTTAACAAACTTTTAATCGAAATATAAATTATTAACAAACAAAAATGATATATTAATTAGTTTAATTTCAGGAAAAAAATTTTAATCAATCAATCAATCGATATTGGGATATTTTTTAAATAATACAAAATCTTTTACATCTATTATTTTTGTTGACACAGCAATATGTGACATTGTTAAAAGCAACGAACTGATGATAATCACAGGAATGATTTCGCAGTTGCGT
>NW_018110657.1:0-1327 GCF_000183805.2 Loa loa | reverse complement strand
CATCGATAGCTGACTAATAATCATCTCATTACAATGACTAATTCAACTTGAAGTTTGAAATACCCATATAGAAGAAAAAGGGATAAACAAAAGTGATGAATACAAGACACCTATCAATGATAAAGTTGGATAAAGTCGCTTGAATCTCTTGAAAAGAAAAACAAAAAATGAAAATTGACAAAGTAAATGAAAATAAATCACAAAAAATATTAATGTTTTTTAAATAAAAATCCAAAAATGGAAATGTTAAAATTTAACATTAAAATTGAATGATAAAACAATTTCATATATTTATTATTTGTTTGTTTGTTTATTTATTCCTTTTATGTTATTATTTTTGTAAATAAAAGTAAATTTTTCTTTTCAAATTTCAATCCAAACAATTCCTTTGCATCTCTTGCATTTCTTCATTTGTTATCTAAAAGCTTTTTAAACTCCTAAAAAAACTTCAAAAAAAGTTCGAAAGTAAAAATTGGAGCTAGAAACAAATGAGGAATATGTGGACCGTAAAATTGTGAACTTCAAAATGGTAAATCGAAAGTTTTCCGAAATTGTAATCATTTTCGATGCTTATCGCTTGCTTTGCTGCCAATGAAAATGTAAGTAAGTATTTGAAAGCGACAAACGAGTCCATCTTATGCTTAATAAATTATTTAGCCAAGAGAATTCTGGCCAGAAAATATATTTTCTGGAAAAGGTAAAAAATCATCAAATGTTTATCAAAATGGAATAGTTAATAATGGAAGATTTCCATTTCCAATGAATTTTGTGACAAAACCAATTTTGTTTAAGTGATTATTTCATTAATTTCAATCGATATTATTTGAGCCTCCCAATTAAAAAATCTTCTTTAATTAATAATTGTTCAAATTTATTAATCTATTGTAAGCCTGTGTTCTGTTAATTTCATTTTTCTTTTCCCCAAACATTAAGTAAGACATGTAATTGCAACAATTAAGCATATTATGTGTGAATATATCTTTTATGGAAATGTAATTTTCACATGAATTTTTTAAGTTTTCATTAAAAAATAAAACAATTAAATTATTATCGAATTATATTTCAAGCGGTGCAATATTTGCGGTCTTTTATCATTGTGTTAATATGTTGATAAATTAGTAAAAGGGTTATTAAATGTTAAATTTGTAAATTAGTAAAAGGGTTATTAAATGTTAAATTTGTAAATTAGTAAAAGGGTTATTAAATGTTAAATTTGTAAATTAGTAAAAGGGTTATTAAATGTTAAATTTGTAAATTAGTAAAAGGGTTATTAAATGTTAAATTTGTAAATTAGTAAAAGGGTTATTAAATGTTAAATTTGTAAATT
>NW_018110656.1:0-1327 GCF_000183805.2 Loa loa | reverse complement strand
ATTCGTATCCATTCTGGATTGGCTCCAATCGATAACAAGTATCCGACAGTATCAATATGTCCACTGTACGCAGCTCGATGCAATGCCGTATACCCATCCACATCGCGAGCCTAATAAAGAAGTTACAATTAGAATTCGTACCGCAGAAAAATAGTAGACGTTAAAATTTAATGATGAAAACAATCAATTTACTTATTTACATTTATTATTTTCCTTTTTATCTAGTGTAAATCAGTGAAGCAATGATCAAAAAGATACCTGTTCACGGAGACGAACGCAAGTTCCCTGCGATCCCTTTTAAAGAAAAGCCTTGCACAAAATAGCAGTGATATTGCATTCTGCCTTAGACGAAGAATCTCAGTCCCTATTCCCTTCCTCTTGTTCCACCCCAACTCACAATTAACAGCGAGGGATACCAAAATATACAGAGTGGTACTTTCCAGTTAGTCCTATCGATGAACCACTAATCATTCATTAAAGCCGTATTAAAGTCTTTTTTTTCACAAAACCAGGGCGAAATTCGAACCGACAACAATGACGGATTATTGCCGATCAAATCCTTGAGTAAATCCAAATTACCATCTTCAGCTGCCGTCAGCACTTGCTCTATTGGATCATTCATATCCTTGATCAAGATGCCATCATCATCGTCATCATCCCAACGAGATGGAAGTTTTCGGTTCGGTTTATTATCGCGTATCCTAGCCATTAGCTTTGACTGACTTGCAAACTGCAAAAGTGATAGAGATTCGAATTGCAAGAAGTTTCGTTTTCTTCCATTGTAATCAGATAATGGCGTAGACATACCCTCAGCAATGATGCAACTGTTACTTTGAAACTATCTCAGTAAGTCCCGTCAAACTAAAACTCGAATTTGTTATTGAGTTTCCAGATTTAAGTGACCAAACATAAAGCTTGATAAGTAGTGTGCAATGTTGCAGAGTGACTATTTTGCTGAATAAAGTCATGAAATTATACGGTAAACAAAAGAGAAGTCTAATAAACAAGAAAACAAATTAAGTGCGATGAAATGATAGAAAATTCAAAAGACATAAAAAGTTTAAAAATAAAACACATACATCAATAATAGACGGGACAGTATCTTCCATTTCAGCGATATTATTAACATCGAAGCCTCCAAAACTTTGGCAAAATGCTGACGAAGTGGTGGTTGACATGGACAATTCCGGTCGATCGTTCTCATCATTAATACTATCTGCACTGGAATGAATTTTCATCGATTCCTCATTTTTCGAATCGACCATCGTACCACCACCTTCCTTTTTCAATTTGCTTTTGTTAAGTTGACTCATCCTAAAAGCCCTTC
>NW_018110655.1:0-1327 GCF_000183805.2 Loa loa | reverse complement strand
GCCGAAATTACTTAGGTAAATTAAAAATTCCAATCGTCTCAGTTTATTTCAATCATCATTTTAAGCATTTTGTTTTACATACGTGATACGTGTATATATCTAACGTTGACCATCTGAAGATTGCTTCCAAAGAGGTAAGTGTTTCTTTTACGTATATGATACGTACGTGTACAACATGAACTACTGAAGATAACTTTTACTTAACTCAAAGATGAAGATTCCTTTTACATACGTGATATGTGTAATATAACTTTTACAAACGTATATAATGTCAATCACTAACGATAACTTTCACTTAATTTAGGGAAGAAAATTTCTTTCATACATACGTGATAGCTATGTAAATGAGGTGAATCACTGGCAATTAATTTCATTTAAATTAGAGTTGAAAATTTTTTTTACTTACGTAATACGTGTATAACGTGGACATATAACTCATCTACAATTAACTTGAAGTGTTTTTTTTGCATACGTGACACGTATGTATATTCAAGATTACTTTATTGAACTTAAAAAATGAAAATTTCCTTTACGTACGTGATATATGTATAAGATGAATTGTTAGAGAATTGTTATCATCTAACTCAACACAATCACGCATATACACGTATGCATACACACGTTTTACGTCATTTTTTTTGCAGAAGTATACAATCAATATGTGTAACTTATCATAAAATCTTAACATTTCTAAACAGAAAAAAAAGTTGAAAAAGTTTTTTGAAAAAAAAAATTTAGCAAAAAGGAATCGATTAACAATCGATAATTTTGTATGCCTTATTAAAATCAAAATGATTTGTTGATAAAAAATAAAATGCTAAGAAAAAGAAAAAGATCATGAAAACAAAAATGAAAACTTTTTCAGCAACTTTATTATCATTTTATCCATTCCTTTCCTTTCGGCTTTCTTTTCTTTTATTATACTTTTAAAAAGGTAAAAGTAAAAGAAAGGAAATTTAACGTTCCTTTCTTTTTTTTCCCCTCCCCCCCTTTCATCTTCTTGTTATACCATATTTAATACCAAATACTAACATTCATTATCTGTTTATTTGTTTACTCATTTATCAAATTTTTTATTTCAAAATAAACAAACTGATTACTGTAAATGTATTTGTGGTATTTATTAATTGATTTCGTATAATTTAACTTTATTATATTTTATTTTAAGCTTATACCGTATATTGTTAAGTTATTTCTTCCGTACGATTAATTTCTTAATTTGATAAAGCATTTTATATTTTGTATATTAGTTAAATGCTATTTGATAGCAATTAAACATACAATTTATCATATCTCCAATTAGTAAACAATTACAGTATCGTTGTAG
>NW_018110654.1:0-1328 GCF_000183805.2 Loa loa | reverse complement strand
AAGTTTCCTCTCTTTCCTCTCCCTCTTCCTCCTTCTCCTCCTCCTCTTCCTCCTCTTTCCTCCTTAATTCCTTTTAAACATTTTATTCATTCATTTGATACTTTCTTTGATTATAAAAACAAAAACAAGTTCTCATTCATTTCATATACTTTTTCTTTCATTCTTTATCTCGTATATCTTATCTACCATATCTATTTATCTAATCTATTTATTTATCTATCTATCTAGTTATCCCTCTACCTATCTATTTATCTATTTATTTATCTATCCACATCTATCTATCTCTCTATCTATCCCTCTATCCCTCTATCCATTTATCTATCTATCTATCTATCTGTCCATCTATCTATCTATCTATCCATTTATCTACACCTATCTGTCTACCTCTCTGTCCATCTGTCTCTATCTATCTATCTAATCTATCTACATCTATCTATCTATCTATCTATCTATCTGTCCCTCTATCTATCTATCCATATTATTGGCATTATTGATGTCTTTGTCACATTCATCTCTGAGTTTACTTAGAAAAAAAAAAAAGAAGCCTTAAATCAATGGTTTTCTTTACATCTAAATGATTTTTGAATGTATAAGTACATATATATGTATGTATAGATGTCCTTGAAAATGTCATTTTTCGAGAAAAAAAAAAAGTGCTGAAAGATGTCATTATTGATTGATTTACTTATATATTTGTATATAAAATGCCATCTTTCAAAAGCCTAATGTTAAAGGATATGATTATTGATCGATTCATTTTTATCTTTATACTTGTATAATTCTTGGAAATATTACTTGTTAAGAATTTAATTGTCAAACAATGCCATTACGATGATTAATTTCATTTTTTAAAAAAAAAAAAAAAAAAAGGAAATTATTAATATCATTTTTCATTTTTTAATTAATCTCTCTACAAATATTTTACATTATTCAAAAAAATTTTATTCTTCACATTGAAATATTCTAAAAGTATATTGCAAAAAAAAAAAGAAAAAAATTTTTTTTAATTTTTCACTTTTCATATAAATTCAAAATTTTCACAATACAATCTTTGGTATTTAAAAAAACTCAATCATTCAATCAAATTAATAATATACCGTATGATTGTTAAAATATTAACTCATACATCCTCATTCTTCCAATTCCTTTTGCTTATTTTCCTGTTAATCCGTTTTAAAATGCAATAATTAATCAAAAATTTCACTTATGACAATATCATTTCCGGTAATTTATCCGTTATCTTTTGATATTAACAATCAATAATTTTGGATAAAATTGGATGATCCAATCAATAATTTGGATAAGATTGGATGATCCAATCAATAATT
>NW_018110653.1:0-1328 GCF_000183805.2 Loa loa | reverse complement strand
ATCCTTAATCAATAAAAATTAAATATACTTACCAGTGAATTCAGCACTGTAACAACACGCATTGCCAAACATACAATCATCCATTAGACGTTTTATTGTTCGTCCATTTTTCTTTTGATACGTATAACACGTTAATGACGTACTAACAAACGGTTTCGGAAGATCCACAGCTATTCCAAGATATAATGCACAAATAAGCCATGAAACTAAAATTTGTTCAGCTAATTATAAATGTATGTCTTACCTTGTTCTTTCATCCCACAAACGTAATGATTGACCTCTATGTTATTTACAGCAATTATGACTTGTTGACATTGAAAAATGATATTTCCGCCTTTGAAAATTGTAACAATCCTTCTCAAAACATTAATTTTAATTGATATAGAAAATCACAAAGTTCGTATAGAAATATGAGGAACTTACCAGTAACTAGAATGAATCTTGCCATTGCCAGTCAGATCATTAGTCAAAAATTGTTAATGAATTATAGGCACAATGGGGTTTTGCCTGTACATTCTGATCGGCGGGTATTTTTGCATATTTTTAAGGTAACAATGATCTAATATCATCAGAATATTTCATGCAGTTATCTCGTCTAAGAAACAACAGTAGCGAGAATGAATAATCAAACGTTGAAACGAAAATTATAAATCAATTAGTAAGTTAATTAACTAATTTAACAGAACAGTTGGCAAAACTGAGAACAAAAAATCAGTTTGTGAAGTTAATTGCTTTATTTTTAATTGTTTCGATATATAAATTTTTCGATATATAAATAAGTGATGGGGAAGTGGAAACGTGTAGCTGAGGTAATGAAGCTTTTATGTTGCGCTTACGTGACGGACGTGGCTTACGGCATTCTGTGCAGCATTATTAATGGTGAAAGCAATTCTCCTCAAAAAATAAATAATAAATCAATCGTACGACGAGTGAGACGTCCACAATTTCAAAAGCGTAGTTGCACAGCAAGATGGTAGAAAGATTTGATAAATCAATCATTGAATTATTTATTAATTGCTTGGAGCTTAAATTTCTGGGTTTCCTTAAAGTCGAATTTGCATATTTCTAAACTTTCTCGAGTTCCGATATTAAATTTTATTTTTAAATAATTGGAAATATATCCATTTCCCCGATTGTAATGATTTTACGATCTCTACGTTCGTTTGGTCATCATTTATTTGAGAGTAGTTGAGCTATGTACATGTTTACATTTTCACACACGCATATGGATAAATGCATAAGATGGATGCGTACGCGTTGACACACATACACACACACACACACACACACACACACACACACACTACACACACACACACACTACACTA
>NW_018110652.1:0-1328 GCF_000183805.2 Loa loa | reverse complement strand
GCGTCATCCTGACCCGTATGCTCTTCCTGTTTGGATGATTCCTTCTGATACGATTTGAACCATGATTTCTTCGGTTTTATTCCTATACATGTTTGTTCTTCACTGGCTTCTTCAACTGATAAGTTCAATAATCTTTCGTCATCTTGAGCAATTTCACTGAGTTTCACTTGTCCCCCACTCACTTCTGGCGCTGACAGATTTGATGGTCCAATCCGTCTCTCGATCATTCTTGGCAATGACAAATCCAACGGTTCTATTTGTGGCTCCTCAAATTATATGAAATTATCAATTTTAAATTGCGCTAAAATTTTAAAACTATAAAAATATTGCAGCGCTACCTTTTATCTTTTTAACTTCAAATGAACTTACAATAATTTGAGTGCCACTCAGTTGGAAGAGGAATACGATGAAACAGATTGAATGCATTATGATAAAAATGATTTCTTGCCAATTCTGAAAAAAAAAATATTCAAATTTACTAATGTGCCGAACAGTTGTTTATAAGAAAAAAACAACATCGTCTACTGTTTGACGGTTGTGTAAGACTTTTTCAAGTATATACTTCTCTAAATATATTAACACTGGTACGCATTCATTGTGTGTATAATACAAACATCTCTCATTCAAACGTCAAACACAACAACTTATTCGTATCAAAGATTAGCCGCAGGTTCCAAAGCAGATTTCGTGTAAACTAGCACAGTTACATACTTGATAAAAAGATTATTTTGTTTAAGAAACAGAGTGCTTATCTTGGTATCCTAAAATCTCATAGCGCAAAACTTTGAAAAACAGCTGACATTCTCTACCGAAATAAATGAAATAGAATTACTAAACGAAATTCCACGGATGACACGCAATCATATTGGTCGGGGATCGCGTGTATAAATACTAATTTCGATGGGAGTGGCTAACCACGTGTATCGATAACCTATAGTAATATAATATTAGCAATGACTTTTAATCCTTTATATTGAATAATTTAAATTCAGCTGCCACGTTGCATGAAATGAATAATTCCAAAAAAAAAAATAATAATTTCGATTCCATATTGCATTGTGAAAAATAATTAATTTATACAAAGCTGTCGCAAATATGTAATACGCAAAACTGTTGCAAACATGCAATACTTCATTGACATCGAAAAATGGAATCGAAGAATTCCAACTGGTATCCAGTTGCTATGCTTTGATTTATTCCAACTTGCGATGACGCAATATGCATGTCACATTACGTATCATTCAGTAATAATAGAATTTGATAATATCAATATATCGTTTCTAATTTATTTTAGAGGAACTGATGAGTATGATACCGCAAGCAGTACG
>NW_018110651.1:0-1328 GCF_000183805.2 Loa loa | reverse complement strand
CCATTAATTTGATTGGTGAATTGGGAAAAGCTGATGTTTAAAATCGATAATTCCGGATAATCCAGTTAGATATGAATACAATTGAACATTTTACAGTGATTTATATAATTTACTGATTAGATTTAACAATTAATTTTAATGAATTTAATAATTGGCTTCTTTGCCTTTTTCACACTTTATTTATTTGTAAGAAAACCGATCAAAAATATTGCAAAATATGTGTAATTCTTATCAAATGCTCATGAAAAAAGAGGGAATTATTAAATCATTTTACGTGATATTTCATGAATTATAAAACATTCGGCTCGATGGAAATAGAAAAATGTCTTTTTTGTCTTTTTTTTTCTTTTAACAAGAAGTGCATTTGTTTTTGACAAACATGCAAATAATAAACACGCAAAAAAGGGAAATTGATGTCACGTCATTGACGTATTATTTTCGAAACGGTTATATAGGACATACGGATTATAATTAAGTAATTTATTCGTAATGCCTCAATTTATTCTTTCAACTTTATAAAGATTAATCTTTAGATTAACACATATTAACATGAAACACTTTATAAGAATTCTTTGTGTGTTCGCGAGTGTGCAAGATAATCAGTGATTTTTGACAGTAATCAATACATCAGATCGATAACACATTGATCAGAATTGGCCAAAACCTCACCAAATATTAAGCAAGCCTAAATCTAAGCCTAAGCCTGATAATCAAAGATTTTTCAAAAATTTACACCACTCCGAACACTTGGATGACAATTATTAACTTTTTGCCATATTTGATCAATGTGTTATCAATGTGAGATATTGATTACTGTCAAAAATTACTGAACATGTGGGGTACTGGCAAACACACCTAAAAATTCTCATCCAAATGTTTTGGATTAATGTAAATTTTCAAAAGATCAGACTGTTTGGGTTAAAGCGTGATAAGGTTTTTGCCATTTTTGATCAATATGTTATCGGTGTGATATATTGATTACTGTCAGAAATCACTGTTAAAAATCATTAATCATGTTGTGCACTACCGAACATACATAACAATTATAATTGAATGGGAATTAGCACAAAAAATTAATAATCATTATTTCTAAATTTTAAAAACAGATTAATGCATAAGTGAACTGTAGTAATTACTGCATTTGTTCTAAATAATACCGTAGATTTAAGAAATTTTACATATTTTTGGGGAAATGGAAAAAAGAATGAAATTAATAACATACTGTTGAAATTCTATTGGTCTAAAAAGTCCGTCACCAAAGTAGTGAGGCGGAATTGGTAGTGGAAAAATATACGATGGTCGGAATAAAAAATTTGAACTAGTTTATG
>NW_018110650.1:0-1329 GCF_000183805.2 Loa loa | reverse complement strand
TAATAATAATAATAATAATAATAATAATAATAATAATAATAATAATAATAATAATAATAATAATAATAATAATAATAATAATAATAATAATAATAATAATAATAATAATAATAATAATAATAATAATAATAATAATAATAATAATAATAATAATAATAATAATAATAATAATAATAATAATAATAATAATAATAATAATAATAATAATAATAATAATAATAATAATAATAATAATAATAATAATAATAATAAATAAGAGTAGTTTAGTTCAGAATAGTCTAGAATGTTCTATATTTTTGCTTGCCTTTCCATCTAATGCATTGTCATCATCGTATCATTATCATGTCATTATTGTGTCATTATCATGTCGCATATCTTTCTTTTCATTACTTCGTTGATTATTTCATATAGCTATATTTTGTGCTAAAAATATTTAAATTCTGTAAATTTCAAACATTTTTGCATTATTCATTGTATACGCATAAGTGGTAGATGTTTCTTTTTTTTTCTTTTGTTTTCATAATTTTCAAAGTCATCCATTGTCACTGGTATATATGAACTTTGACCCTAAAATATATGAATATTTTCTTCCCTTTTTTTTCTGTTACACAATGATGCATTCTAATAGTTGGCAATGGTGCAATCAATTTCAGTAAAGCGTTTTGTTTACAAATTTGATTGAATCGATTGCACAAATGCGACATTTCCATCTCCTCCTTACATTCATTATTTCTCATTCAATTCATTCACTTCTTCTCACAATTTTTTAATTTCATCAAAAAAAAAAGAAAAGCATTTAAAATTTTCACGTAAAATTTAAATTTTCATCAAAAATTTTTTTGGCCAAATTTAAACCATCAATTAAAAATTTTTTAGTCTTTAAATTTTCATTTAAATAATCTATGAGAAGACGATTTTATTTTCTTTCCTTCTCCTCTCCTTTTCAGGTTGAAAAATGACAGAGAAAATATTTGGTTATGAGAAATTTCCAAAATTTAGCTTAAATAAACCTCGATTTCCACAAGATACATTTCTTGGACGTTACTTGCATTTTCTGGATGTTATTGATCCAAGAACATTGTTTACCAGTAAGGTATGATATAAACTATGTTATTGATTCAAGAACATTGTTTACCAGTAAGGTATGATATAAACTATGTTATTGATTCAAGAACATTGTTTACCAGTAAGGTATGATATAAACTATGTTATTGATTCAAGAACATTGTTTACCAGTAAGGTATGATATAAACTATGTTATTGATTCAAGAACATTGTTTACCAGTAAGGTAAGATATAAACTATGTTATTGATTCGAGAACATTGTTT
>NW_018110649.1:0-1329 GCF_000183805.2 Loa loa | reverse complement strand
GTTTACTCATTTCTTACACATACAAATATTTTTTACATTTTATTTGATTATTTGCTAATGCTAATAGCTTAATTGATCAAAGATCATACCAGAACATTGTTCACTTATTTTACAGTAATTAATTAATTCCTATTATCTATTATATGATAATATTTTTAAGAGAAATGAACGAATTCATAAAATGAAAATTTTAGCAATAATTATAACATTGCAAAGATGGTAATTGATTTAATCGATTATAAATGCACCTGTGATGACAAATGAAACTGTTATTGTCGATGACATTTTCTTCCAAGTAATCAATAACACAAATAAAAATTTAAAAACAAAAAAAAAGGTGAAAATTACTAGTATTAGAGTTAATGTAAAAGGAAATGATTAATGAACAAATTGGTTTCAAATATTTCATTAACATTTCCTTAAATTTTTTTTTTTTTTCTAAATGCTAGTTTTGTTTTTTTTCTTTTTCTTTTTTTTTTGTACAATTTGAACAATTCAAAAAAGATATTTATTTCATAAAAAAAGAAAAAAAATTACAGTATGATTGAAAATAAAGAACAATTGCCATTTTCTTTTCCCATTTTTGAGAATTTAAAACAAATCATTCAATAAAAAAACAAAAAACATTGAAAATTATAAATTTCAAAATTTAACTTTTCCATTTAAATTATTTCAAATTTTTTTTTGTTTTTATTATTTATTTTGCAATTGAAAATAACAAAATATTGCATTGTAAGTGTTATAAAAAACAGAAATATATATACATTTGTGTATGAATATGGCAAAATATTGCTGAAAATTTCAATGAAATTATGCAAGATTTAAAATTTTAATGAAATAATACAAAATTTGACTATCGATAATAAAATACTCATTAGTTAATTCAAATTAATTGAATATAATTAAATAATAAAAAAATAGCAATGTATATTTGTGATTTTAAGGCATTTTGATATTTTTCAAACACAATTTATTAGTTTAATAACAATTGCCAAAAAAAAATAGAAAATAAAATAAAAATAAAACATTAATATATTGAAAATAAAATGAAAAATAAAATATCCGTATATAAAAAATAAAATATTAGTAGATAAAATACTAGTAATAATATTAATTGGATTTAAAATTAACATCAAAAGAATTCGATGCATTATTAATCATAAAATTGGAACAAAAACATTGAATAATTTATTAATTTAAATTAATCACAAATAATAATAATAATAATAATAATAATAATAATAATAATAATTAATAATAATAATAATAATAATAATAATAATAATAATAATAATAATAATAATAATAATAATAATAATAATAATAATA
>NW_018110648.1:0-1330 GCF_000183805.2 Loa loa | reverse complement strand
TTGCATGGATGGTAAGAACTTCATGAATTCTCGAAGCAACAGCAATAGCTTAAAATTTTAATAGCTTGTTTAATTATGTCTACTACGAAGCTTTCGCTGGGAATCAAAAGCATTCATCAACTATCAAGTTAGAGATAAGAAATTTGAATGTAAAAGAAAAAAATATGAGAAACATCGCAAATCACACAGATCAGAAGCTGCTTGAACCTTCGGTCGCAGTGACCTCTTCCAAATTAAAGCATCAAGAACTTCGATTTATCACTATTTGACCTAAATACTACTAAATATAATAGTGATGGAGAAATACTGGGAGGTAACATTATAACCGAACTTTTTGCTTCTAATATATTAAGAAAAGTGGATAATTTCTAGTAATCAAAATGAAATGCGATATAACACGTTTATTTTATGGTAGTGATATTTTTATGATCAGTTTTCAAGATTAATTAACTGGCAATTATTGAACGAAATGCTAATTACAAATACGGATGTTATAAGAAGAGGTGAAGAATCGTGACTGCCCTCATTCAGGATGTAATGCAAGCTTTAAAAATCACAATGAATATAAAAAGTGCAGGGAAACGCACGACGAATCATCTTGCAGTAACAGTGGGATCATTTGTTCAAATTTAGCAGATTCAAACAAATTTCCAATGAACAAAACAAAAAAACATATGAACTTCTGCAGCTAATGAAAATGAATAGTTTTTTTAGTTACTCTTCGTTCTAATCCCAAAACAAAAAACAATTATTTTTATCTTATTTTTCATCATTGACTGATAAAAATCACTTAACATTTCAATCAGAAATTTATTCATAACAATGAAAATCAAAATATATCATCTCTAAAATAATCGATGATTGCCATTTTTAAAGAATAGATTGTCAGATGAAAAATTTGAAGTCGCTATAAATGTTTCAAGTTATTAGCGTTAATATTTCTGAGTAGGAATGTAAATCTCAAACAAACCTTTTTTCCATACCGTATCCACTATACAGTATGTTGAACTGGTATCTTGTGATAAATCGCTTGTTCAATTTTTATTTTTTCATCGCACGATTTCGTTCTTCACTTTATTTTCCATCATTGACTGATAAAAATTACAACATTTCAATCTGATCTGTAATTCATTCATAACATTGAAAATCGGATATATGCTGATGCAAGTAATCTTGCTGATATAATTATTCTCGTGTTCGCTTTTTCCAAAGTAGGTAGAAATTTTGGGAATTTTCAATTTCTATTCCAGAGTTTTGGAACATTTAGCAGTATATTGTGCTATTCAGAATTCCTAATTTCCTTCCTCTATTTCCTTTACACATTTTTTTT
>NW_018110647.1:0-1330 GCF_000183805.2 Loa loa | reverse complement strand
AAAAAAAAAAAAATAAACAAAAAAAACAAAAAGAAAAAAAAAATTCGATTTTGCCAAAGTTTGTGTACTCCCGTTCACAGATTAGCTCAAAGATTAAAGACCACATCACAAGGTCATATGATCGACAATATATGAATTATTATTCATAATTCATAACTTGCTGGTTATAGTTACGTGGGTATCAAAGCACAAAGTATGTGTTGCATATCAAATTCGCATCAAAATTCTGTTTTTATCAGGATAAATGTAACAATTTCAGTAGGAAGAAAGAAGAAATTATAAAAGTAGAGCTGTTGAAAGTAAATAAAAACATTTTGCTATTGGGAGAGAACTAGAAAAGCAGTTTTTGTGTCACTATTTTCCATTGCTTTTCTTTACTATTGTAAAGCGAACCTTACTTTTTCGAGCTGAATATACGAAATTCGACAGGTTTGATATTAGTATGAGGACATCTTCTTAGATCTTAGAATTGTCTTTATGATGATCATGCAAACATTCATATTCATTTTTATTTCTTTTTCGACATTATTCCTATTTTTAATATGAAACAAAACATATGTGTATGATAGTTGTGTTCTGATAACCACTTTAATTTTTAATTTATAAATATCTAGTTGATGTTGTGATGCAAGATCACTTAATCCCAGATCACTTAATGAATTTCGCATCCAAAGTTATATTAACGTGAATTTAAATTACTGAATAGAACACACATATTGGGATTAGACAAATAACTACATGTACGACAGTTACACTCTGGTAACCATATGGAAAGCGTCTCGCGTCTAATCAAGACTTTTCGTTTCAGAAAATTCCCGAATCAGAAAATTTATTTTCTTCGTCTGCTTCCTTGTTTTTTCGTTTCATTTCACAAATTTAACAATGTTGTGATGCTAACAATATTGTTGTGATGCTGATGTCATTCCATTTGTTTACAATGAGCATAACAATACTGTGATGTTTGTGTCACTCATGATACCATTGATTATGTATTGTTATGACACGGTAACTCGCAAATAAATATTGCAATGGACATTTCGTGAAACTTCAATAATCCTTAATATTTTCAGATATTTTATGTTGACCTTACCTCATTTATTTCTTCTACTGCACTTTTCTCTATTTAATTGTGCGTTCAGTAATGCATTCGTATTGAGAACGGATGTAAAGGTAGAAGAAAGCCTTATTTATGTACAAACTATCTGGCGACACGGTGATCGCGCACCACACCAGTTACCTTACCCAAGTGATCTGAATAATGAAAGCTCTTGGCCAAGAGGATGGTCTCAGCTTACAAACGTTTGATTCGATTTTTTTGCAAAAATCTGAA
>NW_018110646.1:0-1331 GCF_000183805.2 Loa loa | reverse complement strand
GTGTCTAAGAGTATTTTTTTAAACACTGAAAGAAAAAAGAATGGCAGAACCATTAATGGTTGAAAACTTGACAACAGCGCTTTTTATACTTCCGCAGCGGAATCTTGGAGTGCATTCTGCCCGATATTAGCGGATCAATGCTCTATTTATCGCATTTTTCGAGTGCAACAGAAGAAGAACTGACTGGGGCAAACAGTGATAACGGGATTTTGAATATCCAGTTTTACTTTCCAACGATAACAATGTATTGCCAATCTTTTGTACAATTTAACTGTGCTCACTACATCTGTTATTTTTAAATGTTCGAAATCAAATTTTGTTTTTCGCTGAAATTTTTATGTTTCAAAATTTTAATATTATGATAATTTCTGTAATAATATTGATAAATGCATTTGTTGAATCTCTAGATGGCGCAAATGTCCGTCTTGATAAGTTAATAATACACAAATGCGCATTTAATGATAACTTAGTTTTAACTTTTTAATTGATTTAATGATTTAATAATAACAATGATAACACGAATTGAGCAATTCTCTCTCCTCTCCAACCTACCACTATGTAAACAACAATTTAAATAAATTCTATCTTGAGTCGCTAAAAGATTGTAATCATTCCATTCTATCTGCTTATGATTTGAAACAAAGAATGCTATGAAAATACCAATTTCGCACAAATAGACTATTCAATCTATAAGCAACAGATCGAAGAATGAAGTCGGAAATTTGGAGGATCAGAGACAGGTAATGGCTTCTTTTCAATCGGATCCGAATTTTAATGTCATAAAATTTTTTTTAGTATTACGGATAAATCTGGTAATATTTTATTGTAGAAAGTCGGCAAAAATATTTACAACATCCAACAAATTGATGAATCACATTCCTAATTTGATATTATTTTGATATCGCAATTTTGCATTCTCAGCAGTTATGCCTTTGGTTGTTTAAATAAATGAACTGTGATCATCGGTCTTTATCACTAGCACATTTACAGTTTCCCTGATTTCACTTTATCAAGTCCAGAGAGTTTCCCACAAATAGAAACGGTTTCTCCTCCAAAATAAACAATCGTCCATCCTCCATTGTCCCACAATTCATCAATATTGCTGCAATCACTGTGTAGAAATAATTATGCAAATTTATTTCCTCCCTAACAGAAAGAAACCATCGCACGAAATTTGAAAAATTATAAAATAAAAGCTCTCGAGATGATTCATCACTGAGCATTAAGCAATACTAATGAGTCAGTTCTGTAGGAAATGAACATACATTTGTTTACTTTTGTTGTCGCTATTAATCGACCATCTTCCCATAACTCATCAGCTTTATAATCTG
>NW_018110645.1:0-1331 GCF_000183805.2 Loa loa | reverse complement strand
GTTTTCTATCATGTTGGTGTATACATTCTTTTTTTTTTTTTTTTTTTTTTTTGTTTTGATATTCAACATATACATATACTGTATTCATTTTTATCATAAAAATGCGAGTAAATAACAGACTAATTCTTTCGAATCATTTCGAAGTATCGGTAAAAGATTTTGCAATTTTTTTTTTTTTTGTTGCAATGATTCAGCTTCATCGATCGTAGCCTTTAATGATATTATACAGTACCGTACAATATCGTATTCATTTACAGTAGTAGGGATAAAATGAACAATATGCGGTAAATATTAAATGATTGATCTTGCTTCCATTCATGCTTCCATTGAACCGC
This sequence comes from Loa loa, assembly GCF_000183805.2. Lineage (NCBI taxonomy): Eukaryota > Metazoa > Nematoda > Chromadorea > Rhabditida > Onchocercidae > Loa > Loa loa. Next base: position 996 of record NW_018110645.1, on the reverse strand, counting down.
ATTCGATTATGTTAAAATTCCATTAAACTACCAGATTGTGTAACTGCTTGAGCTGCCGAATTCAATGATTGAACCAAACTGTCGCATTTAAGTGACTGTCATTTTTATATAATAGAGGTGGTATAACATTTCACACATATTGGCTTAATTATCAAACTAAAGGTTTGATATATACATATGAATTCTTTACAACATCACAACAATTGCATATTAGCTTAATTAATTGATTGGAAAAAATTTACGACAAAATTTTATTTGCAATACTTCAACAACATTGCAATTAAGTTAAAATGAAAAAAAAAAAATTGGAAAAATTGGATTTAAAGAAATGATTTATCATTTCAGTTATCAAAATATTTATTTTATTAAATTTATGTAAATGAATCATTCATTTGAGAAATTTTCTAAAATTCTATATAAAACAACTTTTCTTCAGCTTCACCCACACAACATGACATAATTTAATTGAATTTATCATGAAATCCTTATCATTGATATATTTATCAACCATAATTTTTTCCTTATCAAATCATTTAAATCCATTTCTCTTTTTTTTTTTTTTTTTCAAAAAGATGTGCGTCTTCTTGAATTAGTCCAATTGAAAAGGTGGTATTGATAACAGTGATAGTATGGAATAATTCATTTTTAATTGTTAACTACACATGCATTATGTTTAAATGATTACTAATATATGATTGTAAATTTTTGGAACTTTAACATTTAATAAATTTATAAGCAAACTATATTAACAAAAAAAAAAAACGGTTATTAATCAGTATAAATATAACCATACGAAACACATTGATAATAAATGATTTTATTGATGCAAATTTGTCGCGAAAAATTTTGTGATGAAAGAGCATAAATGAAAAATGAACCAAAAAAATATTATTTGGTATTATTTAGAAAAAAATTATTTTTATTATTTATTATATTATTTAAAAAATATTATTTAAAATATTATTAACCAAAAAATATTATTTTCAAAAAATATTA
>NW_018110644.1:0-1331 GCF_000183805.2 Loa loa | reverse complement strand
CCAACAAGCGATCATCGACAAAAATAACAGAAGCAAATTTCAACTCTTTTAATAATGATCCGATACAATTTATTAACGCAAACCGCTTTAGTAAATGGATAAGATTATTAAGATCCACAGTATGGGCGCTTCGGTTTATCAAATAGACTCATAAAGGAGAACTCTCTTGGTTGGAATCATTATCTATGCCAAACACCCAAATGACCAAATGCGACTATGATCTCGCGGAAAGAATGTTGATCAAGCAAGCTCAATCACAAGACCTCACGGATGAAGAAAAAGACAAGTGGAGTTTATATCAACATAAGAGCGATAAACTATGGAGATCGAGTAGTCGTCTAGGGTACTCGGAACTCGATGAGGAAAGCAAATACCCGATATGCCTGTTGAAAACCAACCTCATTACCGAACCCATCGCTACACGAACAAAGAGGGCCAGAAAACTGTTGAACGTAGAAAGGACAAGCAAACCTAAGTTCCTAAGAACCCTATTCGTGCTTAATGTAATAACATTGATGGTTGCACAAATCCAAGCTATGAGTAACTGCATGTGGAAGTCAGGAATACCGTTTAATATCCCTGAGAAATGGAACTGTGAAAGTATCACCAATCAAATTTTTACTCTACACAAGGGTGATGTGTACACACGTACTCATGTCCAGATACCAGCTATAAAATGTAGTAACATAACACGGACAGTGTGTACAAAGGTATTACTCAGACTGATACTATCATAGTATCTGACCAAACGGTTACTTCTGCTATAACTCCCCAGCTATGTCGAGCTATCTATGCTAACAGACAAGACGGAATCAATGCCGAGCTGGAACTACTAGCCCACAGACACGAGGAAACATTCTACCAATCTCCAACCAGTGATCCAACACTTAACCGACAAAGAAATTCCTCTCTTTGGCAAGAAATCGCGGCTCAAGGAGAAGAAGTAACCAGACAATTAGGTAACCAGTTCAACCAATTTACGAAAGTGATAAAGGAAGAAATTGATAGTATAACAACTCATTGGAGGATGATAACTATTGGTATATGTATTGTTGCAATTTCAATTGTGTTAATCGCTCTTAAATTGAAACTCGACTTCCTCGAATCTATATTCTGTTCTTCTCATAGACGAAACCAAAACCAAAGGGACATTATTATTCTTCTTACGGGAACAGCACGTACCTCTTTTCTAGACAAGGGAGAAGAAGTCCCAGTTATCAAACTTAATACTTTCTGCTATATACCTGAAAGCCTCTAATTCAAACTATCAATTCTAATTCACTCTTTCTTTTCTCTCTCTCTCTCCTTCTCTCTCTCTCTTCCCGTTTGGG
>NW_018110643.1:0-1331 GCF_000183805.2 Loa loa | reverse complement strand
ATAAAATAAGAAAATAATAAATAGTAACAAAACTAAATTTCATTGATCAATCAGTTCTTTGTCAACTAAATTTGAATGAAAAAACTTGAAGAATTTAATAGAGTGAGCTTTCAAATTCAAATTAATATTTTTTTATTGAAAAAAGTGAAATTTTCAAAAACAAAAAAGTTGAAAACGTTACTTATAAAGTGAATAAAAGTTTGAATATTAATATCAATTACTTGATTTCAGAAAGTTAATTGTTGGACTGAAGGGAGCTAAAAATCGATTAGCAAAACAAAATAAAACATTTAAAAAATAAAAACCAAGAAAGATACCTTTAAATGTTTTCGAAGTGAAGATGGATGTGTGTACGATTTGCGACATCCATTAATTTTGCATTCGTATGGCTTATCATTCGTATGGACATGCATATGTTTCTTCCGATCGCTACTATTTGCGAATTTACGATCGCAACCAGGATGGGTACAAGTAAACGGCTTGTCACCTACAAATAAAAATATCGCAACCAAACTGTTAATGAATTGAAATTTATAGAAGTATTGAGGATTGAAATGAACATTTTCAATTAAGTTAAAATATTGGATTTTTTTTTTGGCAATTTTTTAAAGGATAAGTAAGACTGGCAAATGATTGTCACTATTTTAATGATAATCCATGATGTTTCATATCGCATAAAAATAGATGTGACAATGAGGATTTATTAGTCATCTGGATGAATAGGCTAGTTCTTAGACCAGATGCCGGATTCTCTATCCTTCTTTAAACCTTTAAATAATGATTTTGTTGAACAAATGAATCCACAAATGAATGAATGAATGAATGGAGGAGTGAATGAATGAATGAACGAATGAATGAATGAATGAATAGATGAACGAATAGTAATAGCCGAAATTGTGCATCCAATAGAATGTTGACTTTCTTCAACATCGGGAAAGAATAGTAATGAAATATTTTCTCAAAAATTTTTTGATAAAAATATATCATTTCCGTGATTTAACTGTATTAAATTAATTGACACTAATTTTTATTACTAACGAAAATCTTCGATTTTAAATTTATTAAATGAATTTCAAAAAAATATTTTAAAACCGTTGATCCATGAAGAGTAAATGTAGATTGCAATAATTTTTTTTTTTTGTTTGATATCGGAGTAATCTATTAATTAATTAAATAGTGAGGTGATACAGTAAGGATTTTATTTAATTTCTTAGATATGATTATTGAAATGAATGAAAGCAAATTTTTATTTAATTTCTTAGATATGATTATTGAAATGAATGAAAGCAAATTTTAGGCATAATCTTCCAAACTTTTTCTAAAAAAAAAAA
>NW_018110642.1:0-1332 GCF_000183805.2 Loa loa | reverse complement strand
CCGTAATTCCAGCTGTGAGATTTCCCAGACTAAACTCGTAGTACATGATTGTCGAATGACTCATTTCTTACTCTAAGAGGGATTGCAATCCCGATTGATACGTGCAATCGAACTGTGAGGATATTTTTGCGCTTCAAAGCGGATCTTTGGGATTCATTCGCATGAAATAGATGAAGCTATATCTTTTCTTAACAAAGAAATTGTACTTCGTGTTGTCACGTATAAGGCAGGAAAAGGCGGGAAACAGAATCAAATTTGAGTGTTGTAAATGGCGCGCACTCAGACTTTCATTATGTCACGTACGACAAGAGAGGAGTATCCAGGAAGGAAGAAAAAAGCAGAAGGGCCAAAAAATCGTCTGCGATAGACGAAATTCGATTTGGCGCCACCATTAAATCTTTAAATAGCAAGCTATTACCAGTCTTGTGTCATTATATCAGATCGGTTTACTGTGTTCGGTCGATTTTATTTCTGTCTCAATTGGCTTCAAATGTCAGATCAGAAGAAGGACAAGAAGACCTCCAAAAAAGCTAAATCGAGATCCAACAGGGCTGGATTGAACTTTCCGGTTTGTCGTATTCATCGTTTGCTTCGTAAAGGGAACTACGCTGATCGGATTGGTGCTGGTGCTCCGGTGTATCTTGCAGCAGTGCTAGAATACTTAGCTGCTGAAGTTTTGCAACTGGCTGGAAATGCGGCACGCGACAACAATAAGAGCCGAATCAATCCCCGACATTTGCAATTAGCTATACGGAACGACGATGAACTGAGTGTGCTTCTTTCCGATGTCACGATCTCTCAAGGTGGTGTATTACCTAATGTTCACTCCGCGCTTCTTCCCAAGTTGTCAACTGAACAGGCATCAACTTCGAAGCACAGTGACCTTAATATGACGTGATCTAATTTCAAGTCATGCATACCCTACGCTTTAGAGCCATAAAACTATGAGTCATATTTATGTTCATGATATTAGATCTTACGTTTTATCTGAAGTGGAATAAAAAGCTTGTCGTTGCAACAGTACCAACACAAGAATAAATTCCAATTGATATCATGTGGGGATGGGGATTATATTTTTGGGATTTTCCAAAATGCTTGCAGTTGTTCTAATAGATCAACACTATCCCGCTTAAGGTACCCCATCGGGAGCGTTTGGATTCACGGGTACTTCCGCATGGCCTAAACTTGACACTTCACCAGCTCGTAAAGACTTAAGTCCCAATCAATCTCCTGTCTCGGATATTTTATTCGGTAATATGGTTACCAAAAGATTTCGTGATAAGAAGTATATTTTCATTCGTTATCGAAGTTGTCCCACAATTTATTATGTTA
>NW_018110641.1:0-1332 GCF_000183805.2 Loa loa | reverse complement strand
CCTAATCATTATTCATCTATTACAATGCATATATTTATATATAATATTATCTTCTTAATATTCATAAATAATACTATATAAATAGTTTACAAATATCGTTTAAAATTCCTTAATTAATTTATAATCTTTAGTTTTATCACATATTCATTGTGCTATTGTCATACCTACATTATCACTAACTTGTTATCACATTTCCACTACCATTAACTGTTATCATAGCTATACCATTATTACTTACTGTAATATTTGCAATGTTATTAACCATTATCATATCTACACCCATGCAATACTACTAACTACTATATCTGCTCTATTATCAATTTATTATCATATCTGTGCCATTATCAATCATTATCGCATCTGTATCTTCTCCATTATCAACTATTACCATATTTGCATTTATAATATTATCAACTCAAAAATAACTTCAATGATTGTTTTATTATTTCTTTTACTTCTTATTCATATGATTTGTTCTATCCATTCATCATTACTATTTGATTATATTACACCACGTAATTGTTCAAATACTACCGCTTATTATGATTCATTAAATTTACAATGTCGTAATTGTAATAACAATAGGATTGCTAGTCCCAATCATTTACACTGTATTTGTCCATCAGATACCATTTCAACTTCTGATGGTACTTGTTTAAAATGTGAACAAGGTAAGTTTTTCTTTTAATTTATAATAAAAATTAAAAAAAAAATTAGCTAAGTGAAAAAACAAAATGTATGCAAATAATCGAATGATATTTTTTCATGCTTTTAGTAAATTATGCAATTAATTCTTTGTTATTTTTAATTTATAATTTTATTAAAGGCAAAAAAGTTAGCAGTGATGGTCATTTTTGCATTAAATGCCCAATGACCAAAACTGAAAATCAATGCTCATCATGTCCATTTCGCCATTTCACACAACGGTTAATATTAGCTAATGGTACTTTAATGGAAGAAAATTGTGCAAAATGTCCGGCTAATACAAAAGTTTCAATCCATGGTGACACTTGCATACCATGTTTTCAAATCGATGATGATAGCTGTGAATGTCAGGTAATAATTTATTTTAGAGACACTAATAATTAAAATTTAATTAATAAGAATTCCTTGAAACAATATTAAATGAAACTAAATTCTTAGGATAATTTTAGGATGGTTTTGCTTTCTAAGATAATTTTAGGATTATTTTTCTTTTTAGGATAATTTTAGGATGATTTTTCTTTTTGGAATAATTTTTCTATTTCATTACCTTTTTATTTGCATCTAAAATTACAAAACTTTTTAAATAACCCTTAAAAAAAAAAATAAAAATAAATAATAACAAAGATT
>NW_018110640.1:0-1332 GCF_000183805.2 Loa loa | reverse complement strand
TTGGTTTAGTTTTGTTTTAAAATTCATTTAATATTTAGTTTAGTTTTGTTTTAAAATTCATTTAATATTTAGTTTAGTTTTATTTTAAAATTCATTTAATATTTGGTTTAGTTTTGTTTTGTTTTTTATTGTTCGAAATTAATTAATTATTGATTCCATGTTTATTTTCAACAAAGATGTCAAAAAAAAAAACAAAATCTGAATTTTTTTTTTCTATTGGAATTTAAAATGAATTATGCAACAATAATGCAAATAATTCACAGATCACAGAAATAATACTGCATTCAAACTAATCAAATGTGCAATTCAGTATGATAAATGATAAATTTGATAAACATGTAATTCGATATGATAAATTTGATAAGCATTTACCATCATACATTCAGTAATAGAAGATTTCTTAATCAAATTTCTTGATTAGACAATAACATGTTAACATTAACCATTCGTATTTCATTTAATTTTTTTTTCTTTTCTGATTTCATTTTATTTTAGTGGATGGGAAAAAAAAAAGGGAATAATAAATTTCATAAAATTACAAATTTCTAATTTTTTTTTTTTTTTTAAAAAGCTATAATCACTGCTTCGATAATAATTTTATTTTGTTATAATAGCTTTCACATTAATTTTGCAATAGTTTATCGATTATTAAATCAAATCTCATACATTGATATGCTATCATTACTTTCTCATAATACTTTCAGCTTTATATACTATAAAATAAATAAATTTTTACAGCATAAAAAGTTCAGATTTTAAATATTAAAATTTCAATAAGTTTTGCATTATAAATTATTAATAAAAGAAATAAATGCTTGTGATAAGTTTGAAAAATATTGAAAAGGAATTAAAACTTACTGATAATGAGATGATGTTGGCATATGTGCATTCATTTTTTACAGCCACCGACACCCTGAAAAAAAAAAAATATAGAAAGAATGGAGGTATGGAAAATATTTAAAGAAAAGAAAAAAAAAAAAAAAGAAAACATCAATTGAAACAAGCTCTTTTGTTCGTTTCAATTTCGGAAAGAAATTTGCTAATTCATTGATTTATTTGTTATCGAAAAATACAAAATTCAATACAATTTCATTAATGAAATTCAAATTAATTTAGTAATTGAGTAAGAAATTTATGAATACAAAAAAAAAAAAAAAGAGAAAGAAGGCAAAAACTAAAATATCAATTAAGAGTAATGAAACAGTGAAGTTAAATTTATACAATTACTTCCTATTAACCAATGCTATTTGGAATAAATGGGAATCTTAAATTAAAATAAAAAGAAAAAAAGCTTAGATAGGCTTGAAAAATTATTTTCTATTTATATGATTG
>NW_018110639.1:0-1333 GCF_000183805.2 Loa loa | reverse complement strand
TCTCTCCTCTCTCTCTCTCTCTCTCTCTTTACAAATATTCCAAATTTCTTTTTGATAATTTCTTTTTTTTTGCTAAATAATTTTTTAATAATTTTAACAATTTTTCAAAAAAAAAAAGCGATTTTTTTTTTTTAAATTCTAGACCAAAAATTTATGCCAAAATTTTCGATGCTAAAAGATTATTGAAAAGTAATAGTTGAAAAAATTTATCCATAATTATTCACCATTCAAATTATTTGTAACATTTGCGCATTCCCATTGGGCTTATTACCCATTTGCGCATTTCCATTAGGCTTATTACTTTCATATGATTACAAAATTTCATTGCAATATTTATTTTTATTATTTTTATATCAAAATTATTGTCTGAAACTTTTCACATCAATAATTGGCCTAATTATTGATAGAAATTTGCAAAAAAATGATTTAAAAAAAAAAAAAAGAAAGAAAGGTAAGGTAATGATAATGAATAATATTAACAAATTTTTTTTACTAAATATAAATTATTATCTAATATAAATTAAGAAAAGATATTGCAATCAAAAAATTACAAATAAAATTTGCACAAAAAAAAAAAATAGTCAATTCAAAAGTTGACAAATGTGATATTGGACATATGACAATGAATTCTATCTAATGTTCCCAATTGTAATATTATGTGACATTTGATTTGAATGATATTATGCAATTTGTAATATTACGCGACATTTCCGCTTTCATACCAATTATATTTCTATAAGTTTGAATAAGTTTGTAATTGTAAAATTATTTGATTATTTCTCATAAATTATATATTACAATTCATCATAATGTAATGCTGAATTTTATCTGTTGTTCCCACTAGTTATATTATGCGACATTCGAACGACATTATGCGACATTTCCGCTTTCATATCAATTATATTTCTATAAGTTTGAATAAGTTTATCTGTTGTTCCCACTAGTTATATTATGCGACATTCGAACGACATTATGCGACATTTCCGCTTTCATATCAATTATATTTCTATAAGTTTGAATAAGTTTATGATTGTAAAATTATTTGATTATTTCTCGTAAATTATATGTTACAATTCATCATAATATAATGCTTTCTTTTTTTTTTTTTTTTTAATTTTTTTGTTCGAATACTTTGGCGTCTTTTTCTTTGATATATCTAAATGGATGAGCGATTAGTTAACGCTGATAAAATCATTTTGTTATTTCTACTTCTTCTTATCCTCCTCCTCCTCCTCCTCCTCCTCCACCACCTCCTCCTCTTCCTCTTCCTTCTCTTCTTTCAAAAATATTTTTTACGAAATTGAAATTGTGAAAAAAAAAAATTCCATTTCTT
>NW_018110638.1:0-1333 GCF_000183805.2 Loa loa | reverse complement strand
AATATGACGAAATTAAAAAAAAAAAAAAAATCAACCATACAATTTTCGTTTTACTAGTATAAATGACACGACTTAAATGCTGATATTGATGATTATCAATACGTTGTGATGATAATGTTGTTGTACCATGTCCAAGTGGTTGTTGTAATAGACAAAGTAAATCTGCATTTATATTTCCTAAAAAAAAAAAATATTATCAATGATAATAAAATTCATCATTTCAATAACATTATCAGTATTATTAATAGATAAAATTAAAAATTTTTTTATGATTAAATCAAAATTAACTCTATGTGTTTTTGTTTTTTTTTTTGTAATTAAAAAAAAAAACTTTAATAAAATAAACAAAATTATATTACCTATAGCAAATGCATAATCAATAGCTGTAAATCCATCAAGAGATATCAATGATATATCAGCACCAACATTTATCAAATATTCCATAACATCATAATTTCTAAAAATATTAATTTCTATCAATAAGTTTTTTTTTTGATTTTTGATTTTTGATCATTAATTGATAATTAATCATTATTAATGAAGCTCACTCATTAATCGATTATATATACATATATCGTTTTTTTCGTATTTTTTAAATATCCAAACATTTTTATTGATTTGAAATTATAGTTAAACTTTAGGCATTTGTTTATTTATTTTAATCAAACTAAAAAATTATTTTTAAATTTAAGACACAAATCCATTTCCGATTACATTACAATCAATATAAAATTGCATTAGAATGAAGAAAAATTAAAATACTTTTATCACCTTATTATATTTAAATGATATTTTATATGGTAAAATATTAACTTTAATTTCAATTACTATTACTACTACTATTATTACTATCATTATATCATTATCAACTATCACTATTAGTATCAGCATATCAGTATTTGCTAATTTCATATCATACCCGATGATAGCAGCAAACATGAGAGCGGTAAGCCCGGAAACATTTTCAGCAGCATTAATATCAGCAACATTTGATTCTTGAATTATTTTCACCTGTTTTAAATGATTAATTTTACAATAATTAATATCATTTCTTGCTTCTAAACTGCAAAATTTAAGTAAATAATTACAAATGAAAATAAATATTTACTTACGATATTAATATCAGCCAATAGTACAGCATACATTAATGGTGTAGTATTTTCTGGAAATGGGATATACGGTAAATGTCGATCAAGTATCATTCGAATAGAATTTTCATCGTTATTATAAATGAGCTGTCGTAAATCCACTTCTATCGGTTCCTCTTCTTAAAATGATATCTATTTGCAACAACAACAACAACAAAATAATTAATAATAATAGTAATAATAAT
>NW_018110637.1:0-1333 GCF_000183805.2 Loa loa | reverse complement strand
AACCGGATTACTATATAATGCTAATAATCCGGTTAATATTTGTAATAGCATTACAATTTCATATTCATATCATTTCTTTTTCTGCGAAATAATTAATTAATTACGAAATAACCTAATTTCTCAGTATTGAAAATTTATTTTTTCAGAATTTTACATTACTTTTTAATCTGACGAAATATTGGAATTTAAAGAAACGAAATCAAATAATGCCTGCAAAAGTGCAGTGCGGTGGCCTATTTTTGGGTGATACAATTCAGGAAAGAACTCGAACTTTACTTGGTTGGAGTGATGAGGTTTATTATCTTCCTTTTCTTTATCCTTTTTTTTTTTTCTAAATGTAACATTCAGATAAGAAGCATTAACGTATATATTTATTTCGAATTTAGACAACTAAATTGAAATAATTAATATTTAATGAAATAGGTGTGTAATCATTTCTATCGAAATATAATTAATATAATTAATTTAATATGAATAATTAATTTAAAATAAATAAGTGTAATTATTTCTGTCGTACAATTAATATAATTTATTCCATCATTCATCGTTGATCTATATAATACTGTATTAATTGATAAACTGTATTAAATATATATGATAAACTATCTTTTAACATTTAGCAATTAAATTGCAAATTTATTTTTTGACTATCATACATTTGTGCGCATTTTAATTTTTCTTTTTTTTTCGCAGAATGATAAGATGACATGCTTGTAGGCTAATTAGCCAAAATATTTTTAACCTTAAGATTAGAAATGTTTATTTGTTGCAAATGTCACTTTATGAATAGAATTGTATAGTATAGATGAAAGTCAACGGATGAAATGTAGCCAAAATACAGGTAGCAAATAAAATATCTTACAACCTGTACAGGTGAAATGAATTCTTTCAAGTTAAACCATTTTCCCAAAAGTTTAAATAACACTTATCATATGCATTTACAAATGGTTTTTTTTTTCACATAACACTTTAATATGCTGCTAACAATCTGGAAATCTTTAAATACAGTTTTTTTTTTTGAAAACAATTTGCTAAAAATTAGCTTAAATTTATTTAATCTCTTAAATTGTATAACTTTTATTATTATATGCTAATATTCTTATTAGAAAGCATGTGGGATTAATTTGTTTAATTACTCATCACAAACATAATAAATGATAGGATATTTTATTGCTTTATTGATAATTATGGGAATGATTAGAAGAATGAAAAAAAAAACTAATGAATAAGCTAGATTAAGCTTATAAGATTAAGCTAATTGTATTGTGAATTAATGCAACCTTTTATTACAATGATAAATTTTCGATTATTTGAATAAAATTATATCTTAAAA
>NW_018110636.1:0-1335 GCF_000183805.2 Loa loa | reverse complement strand
ATACATTATAATTAGCTGAACAATTTAGTTTTATGGCTTATTTGTGCATTATATCTTGGAATAGCTGTGGATCTTCCGAAACCGTTTGTTAGTACGTCATTAACGTGTTATACGTATCAAAAGAAAAATGGACGAACAATAAAACGTCTAATGGATGATTGTATGTTTGGCAATGCGTGTTGTTACAGTGCTGAATTCACTGGTAAGTATATTTAATTTTTATTGATTAAGGATACGACAAAATTAATGAAATAGTAATGATGATTGTACTAATAATCGCGACCACGTATATTTAAGAGTAATCACTCTCAAAATACATTTAATGGGAATAAGACTAAAAGGTCGCCTTATCAACATATTTCAATCACAGACACCTTTTGTTTCATCTGTAGATGTTTATACTTCCATAATTTCTTGTATTTAAATTAATTTTCTTTTAAAGAAATAAATTATATATGTTGTGAAAGTTTGATTATCTGAGTTGAATAGTTTCAGCAACAATAAATTTGATATTTATTTGTGTAGGAGAGTGAGCAAAGAACTTCTTTATTGAAAGGATAATATGTAGATCTATTTAAACAATAATATTGACCAAGCCAAATAGACTTTAAATTGGTAACAATTGGATAGTTGGATTAAGAGCAGAGATGCCAGGAAATTTCCTGTTAATAACGTTGATGTGGCCTCCAATCCAAAAAAGGAACCTTTTTCATTTTTGGATAGGCTTATATATGTTAAGAAATGAGAGGCGGTGATATTAAACACCGGAAACTGTTGAGAGCCAAATTACAAAACATGCCCATCGCAACAAGATCCAAATGAGAAGATCAGATGTGAATTTAGTTAGATGTTTTAAACAATTACTAACAAAGGCATTTCTAAGCAAAGACATGTGCTTAGACATAAAGGAAAAACATGGGAATTGGGACGGGAAATAAATCTAAGGAATCAAATCAAATATGTGAGGTAAATGGTAAACCATGAATCATGGGAAACATTCCTAATTTTATTTGTATAATTATAAAATTTATTTTAGTTTTTCGCGACTTTCGTGACAATATAAGACCTACACGTCACTCTCGTGAGAATTGCACAATAGCGTTAGGAACGATTAGATTGACTGATACCAAATGATTGGGCAGTTCTGATAATATGCGAAGAACTGATATGTCAAAGTATTCTTGCCTTTCACCTTGAAATGTTATCTTTTCCTTAGACAAACAAACTGGAGAAACCGTGGAAACCGGTGGTTGTGAAGACGAATATCGATTCATAGTTGGAACCCATCCCACACTTGGCAGTATGCTACCAATTACTATCAATTACATATATTCA
>NW_018110635.1:0-1335 GCF_000183805.2 Loa loa | reverse complement strand
TTATTTTATTTTTTTCGCATTAAAAATATTAACATTAAAAGAAGGAATGATTTTAAAAGAATTGAAAAATGTTAAGCATAAAAAGTATCAAATATTGTAAGATATGATTAAATGCAAGTACAGTTTTAAGTATCAATCAATATGATGAGCCTAATTTAATGGAACAACAATTAATGGATAAAGCATAAAACCTGGTTAGCATAATTTTAAACAGATGGTAAAAGCCTAGTTATCATGATACTGGATAAATGGATCAGGTTAGCAGAATTGAAGAGGATGTTATTTCCCCATCCAATAACGGCTATTTATTACATTGTCCAATAATAATTGAAATTTGAAATAATTTTTGAACAAAAAACAAAATTTTTTAGTATCAGTATAATAACAAAAATGATAAAAGAAGTTAATTAATTAATATTCGTAAAAAAAAATAAAAAAAAGGAGAAATAAAAGAAAAAGCCGAAAAGATGACAAGTTTGCGAGAAGTTTGCAGCATTTTTATCGGTTAAGTTTCCCATGCAAACATTCGTTTTTAATTAATAATATTTCCAAACTATTATTATTCCCATTTAATGATAATAAATTCCTTACCATTCCTTTCTAATAACAAAATTCAAATAATACTTTGAAAAATTTAATTTTAAAATATAATTAGCATGATATTGAAAAAATTCTTCTAATTATTATTTACAATTTCAAAATTTTTCTTTTTCGCTCTTTTTTCTCCTCTTTCTTTTTTTTTTTTTTTTTAATACTATATTAATTAGCATCATGGAATAAATATAAAAATATTAGGGAAATGAGAGTGCATTGAAGCATGTTGCAGTAACAATTAGTGAAAAGAAAGAAAGCTTGAAAATGATTTGAGCTTAATTAGTAGTATGCTAACCTATCCATCCGTTTTTGCCTTTAAGGTTTTGAGATAACCATTTCAGGATGGATAATTTGTGAATGATTCACCATATGTGTCTTCTTCGTTTAGCCTTCTTGACAAATACTTTTTTAATATTACATCGTCATCATCGTTCAATGATCACTGTTCTCAGATAATAAAATATATTCATTAATATCCTTTTCATCCTATGGGTAAACAAATTTTTAATAACAAACCTAAAATGTTCATATTTAAGTAAATATTTATATTGCCCTTACATATTTATTTGTTCTTGTTATTGGAATAAATTCTTAATTTGATACACAAATTCTTTGTTTGTTTGATTCAATACAGTAAGCATTAAATGACCCTAACATGAATATGAATTATCCAATGATAAAAGATTACACTATTGTGATAAGCATATTTAGTTATTTATCTTTTGATAAGAATATTTTGAT
>NW_018110634.1:0-1336 GCF_000183805.2 Loa loa | reverse complement strand
CATTCATTCATTCATTCATTCATTCATTTCATTCATTCATTCATTCATTTCATTCATTCATTCATTCATTCATTCATTCATTTCATTCATTCATTCATTCATTCATTCACTCATTCATTGCATTTCACTCATTCGTTTCATTTTGTTCATTCATTTATCGTACTTCATTTAGTATTTTCATTATGTAAATAATTTGTGGTATTGAATAAATTTGCATATCATATGCATTTTATCGTATGCTAGTTTAATCTCATTCAACATTTTTTCCTTCTTCTTTCCTTTCCTTTCATTTATCTTTGTTACATCATATTTTTCATTTTCAAATTAGAATTTTAATATCAATTAGTAATTAATTAAATTGGAAGTTTTGAAAATTTGACAAAATAATTCACATGAACTTTCCTACTTTTCGTCATTTTTCATTAAATTCTTGAAATTTTATTACAAAATTAAAAAAAATTTGCCAAAATTTATCAAACAAAAATTAAAATTAATTTTGATTAAAAATAAAATTTATGCGATGAAATCATATTTTTCATACAATCTAATTTAAACTATTTGATTGCACTAATAATTTTAACAGAAACAATAATATTTTAATAAAAGAAAAGAATAAATTATTATTAGCTAACATTTATTAAATGTTATGCTTTTAATGTTAATTTTAATTTGCAAATTAATGGTCTTAGTTTAGTAAAAAAAAAAAAAAAATATACCTCAAATTACAACATTTCCTTAAACATTTACTCTATTTGTTTATTTACCAATCATTAATTTTCCTATAACAATTAAACAATTAAATTATTGTTTCGTCTTTTTTTTTCATTTTTTTTAAAATAGCATTCCTTACATTTCAATTATTATAAAATTTTCATTCCTATCACTTTTTTTTCGTTTATTTTAAAATATTCGCAAATAAAAAAGTTATTAAAAAAAACTTTTTTCCAATTTTTTTTCAAATATTCACAATTTTTTTCCCAAAAAAAAACGGAAAAATTTCTTTTTTCATTTTTTTCCTGCAATGATTTTCTTTTTTTTTAATTTAAAAGAATAAACTTTTTAAATGATAGTTTTTTTTTTGCACTTTTTCCGATTACTTTTCTTTTTCATAAACAATTTAACCTTTTTTTAATACTTTAAAATCATAAAATATCACAATCTTTTGATTTGTATTAGGATATAATTGTTTCAAGAAATATCTCAAAATGTTAATAAACT
Organism: Loa loa; assembly: GCF_000183805.2. NCBI lineage: Eukaryota > Metazoa > Nematoda > Chromadorea > Rhabditida > Onchocercidae > Loa > Loa loa. The sequence goes on along the minus strand of NW_018110634.1, from coordinate 118 downwards.
TTTTCGTTTTCCTTTTTTTTTCTTTTCGCTTCTTTTTATTTTAAGCGTAAAAGTTTATTTATCGTTTCTTTCTAATTTTTCTATTAATTAAATAATGATATTATTTTTTATTTTAAGC
>NW_018110633.1:0-1336 GCF_000183805.2 Loa loa | reverse complement strand
TATATATATATATATATATATATATATATATATATATATATATATATATATTGTTTTTCTTCTTTCACTATGTTAATTTCCTTTTTTCTTTTTCTATTTTTTCCTGTATTTTTTTGGTCCTTTATTTTGTATTTCTTTTTTTTTATTTTTCATACCTGGCTTTTATCCGCTTTTCTTAATAAATTCCAATAACAACAACAAGGGTCAGCAGTCATCTACTAATTAGGTCATATACAATAAAAATTTACCGTATCTTATTTTACCATTATAAATTTCAATCAAAGATAAACATACTGCCTTCCATAAATATCTTTCCAGCATTTGGAAATAAAACGGCTACTCCTCACGCAGGAAACTTCCCAAATTTGGTAAAAACCTTGAAATATTTGTCAGAAGTTGAAATTTTATACATGAAATAACTAAAGGGCTATAAAATACTGATGCTATTACTGTAGTTTGACCGCATTAATATATTAAAGCAAATAAACCAATGGAAGAAAAAACTCTTCTAATAAAATTCATTTCCTTCTGTTGTCGTGAAAAGTTAGATTGACTGCATAGTGAACTGACTATCGATGGTGGAGCATATTTATAACGAATATATAAAATCAGCTCAAGGCAGAAATTAGAATATAATTTAGGCAATTGGAACATAAGATTGCTTGGCTCAGGGCCAAATTATTTCAGTTTCCTCATACCATCTATTTCACTGAATGGTTCAAAACAGTAGTCCTAAGTAATAGCAAGACATCAAAATTTTGCTAAGAATATAGCAAAGAAGTTTCATTTAAATATTTCAAAAATTTGAAGTTTAAGCATGAATTATTAACCTATTTGAATGTAACAATAAAGATTTTCGATTAAAAAAGTTTTCCACTAGCGAGATCGGAGCAAGGAGATCAATTGTTGTTTCAAGAGTGATGAAATTATCGAGGAAAAACAAGGCAGTTTATTTTTTGCTGTTGTAACTCCGCATTGCTGATTTTAACCTTTATTGGTGTTATATGATATGTACAATATCGTACTGAAACAATGTCACAAAGCTCCAAATGAAATTTCTTTGTCTGAGAACTAATCTTAATTGCAACAATGCTCAATGTTGCAAACAGAGCCTTTTGTTGCAATCGGGTTTCGACTGTTTTTCTTCATTCAAAGGATAATCTGATGTAATGTTTGTTATAAATCACTCTCTCCAAATATATATACACTTAAGGCTATAACCAGATCATTTCCTTTTCAAACACTCAATCATGGACTGCACTATGAATTGTATCCTCTACTCCAATAAATATTTTTCTACTATCCTCTGTGTTATTACAATCTACTATTCTGCGAA
>NW_018110632.1:0-1337 GCF_000183805.2 Loa loa | reverse complement strand
TATTATTATTATTATTATTATTATTATTTATTATTATTATTATCAGAATGACTAAGATGGCGAAATATTTATTAAATGATAAGAAATAGTATTATTATTCAAAATTTATTGCAAGTTTATAATTATTACTTCTTTGCTTTTTTCCGCTTTGCATTTGTGTTTTATCGCGTAATTTACTTTTAGTTTTTCGTTTTTCTTTTTTTTTTTAAGTTTAATAAAATTTATTCATTCATCCATTTCAGCTAATTAATATCATCTGATACTGTTTATTGATCAACTGTTTGCAGTAATTTCAGAACAAAATAAAAATGGTTTTTGTATGCATCATAATGATAAACTAATCAAGAGTTTGATCGAAATTTATATATATATATATCGGAATATATCAGAAATGTCAAAGCGGAGTTAAAAACAAAAAAAAAGTTGCAAGAAAAAAATGTTATGGTTTATGATGGAATTTCAATGGCATGATTTAAACACACCACTTTCAATCTGCATATGGCTTCTATCAATTATTTTAATTAAAATATGTTCGTATTTTTCATTTTCTTTTAATAATAACAAATGTTAATTCAATAACTTTTTGTTTTTAAAATAATTTAATTATTTAAAATTTTTCATTTCAATTGTCTTTTTTTTCCGTTTTTTCTTTTTTTTTTTATTACAGTATCTCATTCGAGTAAACGATTTACCATTGTACCGGATTCGGCACTTTTAATTCTTGTTGGTTTTGCTGCTGGTAGTGTAATGGATCGTTTTTGGCCACATGAAATTTATTTACATCCAGGTAAAAATTTTAACCTGAAAAAAATTTCCCATCCAAATATGCATTTTAACCTGAATTTAAGAATAACATTTATTTATAAAATTGGATCCAACAATTTACTAAATATGAATCTGTTAATTGATAATAATTTGGATTAAAAAAAAATAAAAAATTTAAATTTCAGATTTTTTTTCCTCTATCTATTACCACCAATTGCATTGGATGCCGGTTATGCATTACCTAATCAGGCTTTTTTTGAAAATTTTGGTACCATTATATTATATGCTGTGGTAGGAACAATTTGGAATATTGTTTCTATCGGTATTTTTTTTTCAATTTATTAAAATTTTACAAATTTTTTTTTCGATCAAATTTTTAAACAATTACAATATTTGTTTAATACATTCAATTATTATAAATTATTCATTCATAAATTTCAATAATCGTATTTTATAGTAAGCATTTTCTCAAAAATAGAATATTGAAATTATTTAATTTGAGTTATTAATTATAACGGTTAAATTTCACAATATTTATTTAATATATTCAATTATTATAAATTATTCATTCA
>NW_018110631.1:0-1338 GCF_000183805.2 Loa loa | reverse complement strand
CTTTTATATTTCTTCGCAATGATATTCTGATGCTGATTTTGTTGCTTGTTGTCGAGAAACTTTTGTTATTTGTTGTTGATGTGATGAGTCGCATGGGGAAGGTTTAATGAATAGTAGAATTATAGTAACCAATATAATGCAATAGTATTAGGTAAAATAAAGTAGAGGGTGAAATGAGATCAGTAAAAGTAATTTTAAGTAAGAGTAATTAATAGCCGACTTAAGGGAGACAAATGTGGCGCTGATATAAGATCTAATCAAGAAATTTTACTAAAGAGTGCCACTCTAATCATCATTTTAATCACTAATCACTCTTACTTAAAATCTCTTTTATCTAAAAAGAATTTGTTCTCGGAGAACTTTATATTGCCCATAAGTAGGTTGAGCGTACGATAACATACAGAATTAGTTTTTTCCTCTTGTCCAAGAGGAAATTGCATGGAAATTATTTAACCGGACATGCAGCTTTTTCACAACTATTCAAAGAATTTGTAAATATGATCAAGTTTTACAAATTAGTTATCGGTTGTGCACAATTTGCATGACTGAGTTTAGATAACAGACATCACATTAGATATGGCAAAACGTTGTATATTTTTTGTGTAATATGATGAGTCTTTTGTCAGGAAATGCTCTATACAACAAAATCTTTAGCTGGTTGTTCTGACAGATAGTTCGAAATGATTTTACAGAAACCGAATCCATTCAGTTCATTTTTGACCAACATTATATATAAATAAGCAAATACAAAATGTATGAGACTATTCATCTATTCAAATTTAAGAAACAAATATCATTTTCAGTGGAATTACGTTGATTAATCCCATATCAACTATTACTGTAGGAAGATCAATATTTAAATTATATGCTCACTTTTGCTCTTTAATCAAAACTTTTTTTTTACTGAAATTTAAATCGTATTGGACAATGCTGCAACTTCCACCGGTTTTGAAAACAATGAAATTATCAGAAAGAAAAGTATTTCCGGTATCAGGCACTGAACTCAGTGTCAAGCATTCAATTTCTTCCAGTTGAATGGTTTTGTATCTAAAACGATTTAATCATTCTTTTCCCCTGAAACATATCCACTGCCTTTTTTGAAGAAAAAAATTAAAGAGAAAAAAAAATTGGAATTCTTAATTTTGATCAGAAACTATCTCAACACACACACGCACACACAGACACACACATAAACACACGCACATACACACACACACACACACACACGCACACACATGCACGCACGCACGTACATACACACGAATACCCACAACAAATTTCGAAACTAAGCTTTAGGATAGATATAGAGTCCAAAGGAAAGATTTCATGATATCATTC
>NW_018110630.1:0-1338 GCF_000183805.2 Loa loa | reverse complement strand
CTAACTGAATCAATAGATGTTTTCATCGGATATTCATTCATTCATCCTTTTTTTTTTTTAAATTCATTCCAATTTTCCGGTAATTTCTTCTATTCGACATATCTGTCGCATTTTCATTTCTAGCTTTTAGCATACGACAACTATCTTATCAGTACTTTTCATCTTTCTTCATTTTCCGATCGACAATGCTTTAAGGCAAAATTTAATTTCCTTTAAATTATTCCTTTAATTAATGGATGAGAAATAAGCCTTCTGATATTTCAATTATTGATTTGTCGATCATATTTAGCCAATATGTTATATTATTGGTAAATTTGATGAAAAAAAAAAGATAAGTAATTTGAAACTTTAAATAAATTAAGAAAGAAAAATTTTTTAAAAAAAAAAAACATCCGGAATACATTTTAAAAAGGAATTTTGATGTAATTATAATAATTACATATTGAATTAATTGATTATTTAAATTAGTACAAGAAAATCTTTCAATCACTTTTTTCATTTCAAATTATCATTAATCATTAATCAAACTATTCGTAATATATTTTAAATAAGATTTTATTGTAATTAATAATAATTTATTGAAATTAATTTGCTAGGGAAAAATTTTTTACAATGATTGATTATTTTAGCAATTTAATATGATTGCTATTCCAAGTTTACTTAAAATTATTCAATTATAGTATTAGCTAATTACTACTAAAATAATTAGTAAATTATCATTCCTTTATTTGTTTTACATAATCATTTAGTATTTCAGTATTTAATTTCTTCAATGAAATCTAAACTAAAATGAATTTTTCCATTCATTACTAACAATCAATTGGTGACAAATATCAAGGGATTAGAGGGAGAGAGAGTTAAAGATGAGAGGGAAGAAAAAAAAAAATGAAAAAAATTGTGACGAAATTTTTGCGCGATTACTTATTGTGTTCATCGTCTATTTAAATTTTTATCCATTTTATTCGGCAAATAATAGCTAAAAAAAAGAAAGAGAGAGAGAGCGAAAGAGGGAGAGAAAAGAAGGGGAAAAAAAACGATGGAAAATTGTCACCTTACAAGAGTGATTATTTACGAAATCAAGCCTTATCAGGGGATTGTTATCAGATGCGCATCTGTCACTTAATTAAATTAACTGCAAATAGTAGTAGATTCGTTATTCTGCATAAAAAAAAAAAAAAAAAGAATGTATCAACCATAAAAGAGTAAAAAAAAATTAGACAAAGAGTGAGAGAGAGAGAGAAAGAGAAGGAGAAGAAATAAACCAGCTAAAAAATGAGAGAAAAATTTTTTAATTTTGAAAATAGAAATTAAAAATTAATTAAAAAGTTGAAATTAATT
>NW_018110629.1:0-1339 GCF_000183805.2 Loa loa | reverse complement strand
AAATTCGTTTCTACAAATTTCTCTACTCATTTAATAGTATTGATTAATCATTGTAGCTAAAACAAAAAGTAATTGTGAAACTTATCCTTCACTGAAGCAACCGAATTTGGGTCTAAATCTCATACGTATTACTTATCATTAATCTCATTACTCATCAAAAGAAGCATACGATAAAGTGGCGAGATGAAAAATTTGTTTTACGAATTACTCGGAGGAAAATTGCATCCTTTAGCAACCAGATTTATTACACATCCAAAATGATTGGATTCATTCTTTAAAAAATTCGAAATTCACTTATAATAAAGAAATTCGACAAAGTCGGAGGATTATTCAAATCATTGTGTATATATATTTTTAATTTACAGCTTCTGATAGCAATGCATTTTCAACATTTTGCTATCCTTGCATTCATCGTGATATCATCCAATATTACATCAGCAACAAGTAGACTTCTTGAATTTTCGAATATTTAATTTAAATGAACTTTTTGAAGTGACACACTATAGTTAGAACAGAACTCATGAAATTTATTTTCCGTGCCGGTCTTGCATAGGCAATTGTTGGTTTTCGAAAATTTGGTGGAGGAAATCCAGTTATGGAACATTTTTCTGAGGAAAGTAATTGGTTATTATATTAGTTATTCTACTAGTTGTAGATTATACAACCAAAAGATAACCAAAAAGTTTCTTTGAAATTTCTGATTTTCTTTTGTTGCCGAGTTGTTGAATCACTTGGTACATTCTAAATTTTATAAATTAGAACGTTTTATTCTAGAACAGCTTGAAAGAAAAAAGTTTGCAAAAAATGAAAAAATTAGTAAAACTTGCTGCCCTAAATCCAACATTTCATATATTTTATTGATGGAAAATTACATTTTGGAATATTATGATAAACGATTATCTCCAAACAATAAAAATAACCATCATATATTTGCCTCAGGAATAATAAGGAAAGTCTGCTTAAATTACCAAATCCTGTGTTTCTAATAATGGATGTTCCCATAACAATTTTTAATCTTCCACTTTTGGATGTTAGGCATTTTTCATTAACGAACCATACATTCCACCACAATATGCCATATATTCTAATTAGCATTAGTTAGGTAGGCTATATAAATGTGGAGAGAGATGTGCATATATATCTACTGCATCGATATCACTATAACAATATAGATCAGATATTCTTATCAATTTATTTTCATCATGAAAGATCTGCTGTTTGCAGATTGTATGAAGAAAAGCTTGCTACACAAAAAATGCAAATCCATGATATATATATATATATATATATATATATATATATATATATATATATATATATATATATATATATATATATA
>NW_018110628.1:0-1340 GCF_000183805.2 Loa loa | reverse complement strand
AACAATTATACACTAACCTGTTAATTAATATTGATAATATATTTATTTATTTAGAAATATTGGCAAATAAAATTAAATGTTTGCTAAAAAGTATTATTATCTATTTTCAATTATTCCCATTTTTTCTTTTTTTTTCGCATAATTGATTTGAAAAATATTATAATTTGGATTTAAAAGTACTATTATTCATTTCCAATAATTTCCAATTTCTTTTTTTGTATAATTAATTTGAAAAATACAATAAATTTAGATTTAATAACTTTGTTGGATAAAATTATTGGTTGATTTGAAAAGTTTTTTCTTTGACATTAATTTAATGAATTAATCGCTGTAAATTGTAAATAAATCAAAACCGATAAATTTCTTTTAAATCAAATCAAATTGGATGAAAAAAAAATTGACGAGTTTTTTTTTTATTTATTATTTTTTTTTTTTCAGGAAGGGGAGGAGAGATTTGCATAAATTACTGACCCCTCAACCGGTGATTCGCAGACCTTTGATGACCATTAAAGATCGCGAGAGATATTTCAAAATAGTACTTGAAATTACAAGTTTAACTAATGTGCTAAAAATTTAATAATTAGGGCACATTTTCAATATTAATAAAACTCATTATTTTTGAACCATAGATTAGTTCATGCTACAAATAAAGACTGCCAATGTGGTCATTGGTCAAGGAAAGATTTTTTAGGAATTCATTCGATTAGATGAAAGATATTTATAAAATTTCGAACATTTCAAATATGATTGATTATTACATCAAAAGTAGGAAGAATTGCGATAAATGATTCAATAATTTTAAGCATAAAAATTTATTTAATTTGTTTTAATTTAATTTTTTTTGAAAAGTAATAAATCACTTATCCAAGAAATATACCAAATAAAAAAAACAATCCTTATTACGAAAAATTCCTATATTATGGAAGTTATTCCAATACAAAAATACTACAATTATTTTCAAATATATTTCAAATATTTCAGCTTTCCTTAATAGTTTGAAATGAATTCATTGAAATGAATATAAAATGCAAAATAGGATATCTTCTTTAGTGTCAAGATATATTGAAAATTCCCGAAAACAATCAAATATCCTAACCAAGACAATAAAATAAAAAAAAAAGAGTCTAGTGACTAGATCCACTTGATCTATGATAATATTAGCAGTCTAGTCACTAGATCCACTTGATCCATGATAATATTAGCAGTCTAGTCACTAGATCCACTTGATCCATGATAATATTAGCAGTTCTAGTCACTTGATTCACTTGATCCATGATAATATTAGCAGACTAGTCACTAGATCCACTTGATCCATGATAATATTAGCAGTCTAGTCACTA
>NW_018110627.1:0-1340 GCF_000183805.2 Loa loa | reverse complement strand
TATATTTAGGTAAAGTTAATTTGTAGAGAATTCTATTTATTTGTTTTTCTTCTCCCTCTCTCTCCCTCCCTCCTCTCTCTCTCTCTTTTGTTGACAAAGAAATTTAATTAGTATGCTTTGTTATGGTCATGAAAATAATGATAATAGGTTATTATGAAAATAATGATAATAGTTATTGTGGAAATAATGATAATAGATTATTATAAAAATAATGATAATAGTAGCTATTGTGAAAATAATGATAATAGATTATTATAAAAGTAATGATAATAGGTTATCATGAAGATAATGATAATAGATTAAATCGCCAGGGATTTTATCATGATATTATTGTTTGGATAGGACAAAAGAGATAGTTGTTTGAATATAATTTACTTAATGTACATAGATGAATTGATTGAAAAATTCGTTGTAATGAGGTCAATAGGATAGAACATATACAACAATATCATTGTTATGACTCATCATCATCATCATCCTATTACAGTTTGAATGCTTCATTCAATTTATAGTTGAAATTAATCTAAAAGAATGGAAAATATTTAACGATGATAAATTGAATAACAATTGATGATAAAATAAATAAGAAAAAAAAACTAAAACAAAAAAAAAATACATTTCCAAATAATAATAATAATAATTCATCCATTCATACATGATTACGATAACCATACGATTATGGTTACAATAACAATACGGATACGATTATGGTAATAGTACGGTATGGCTACGATAGCAGTATGGTTATGGTTACGATAATAGTACGGATACAATTATGATAGTAATGGAAAAGTAGAAGAATGGTAGAAAGATGTTTCATCCGTACGATTAAAATAATGATATGGTATGTGATTAGGATAATCACACAGATACGATTATGATAATAATAATAATACGGATACGATAATAGTACGGGTACAATTACGATAGTAATAGGGTTACGATCACGATAATAATATGAAAAAAATGGAAGAATGGAAATTTCAAGATATAAAAATATTTCGTTACAATGATATAAATGGTATGACGGAAAAAATATTTATTTTTAAGCAGAAGGCAAAAAAAAAAAAAAAAAAAAAAAAGAAAAAGAAAAAGATATTAAAAGATAATAAGATGAATGATGGATAATTAGGAAGTATATGTTATGTATGTTTTCATTCATCCTTTTTACTGACCATTCACTGACCATATCATCTATACTCTTCCAATATCTTTTCCGATAGATTTCATGTATAAAATGAATTCTAGTTTAAATATTTCATTTTTATAATTTCATTTCTTCATTTTCAACTGTTACAGCAGATCTCTCTCTCTCTCTCTCTCTCTCCTCTCCTCCCTCT
>NW_018110626.1:0-1340 GCF_000183805.2 Loa loa | reverse complement strand
TACCTAACATATTATTGGCGGATTATTATATTTGGTGGTCAATCAGAGTGCACCTAAAGTTAGCATGGTAGTTGTAAAAAATGAACTTCTAATAAAACCTTGAAATGAGATTTACAAAGATTTGCAGCTTCCCAAAAGCACTGTCTCCCTCATAATTGGTACTGTCATTTAATAATGAAAACATGTATCTCTCAGATTTTTTTTAAATCTTACTTTTTTCGAACTTTGTTCAAATTGTTTAAATTTCGGGATTGTTTTCACTTTATGCAAACTTTTGAATTCCTCTATTTCCAAATTTCTTCAAAATTCTGAATTGCTAAATTTTCTTCCAGTACTGATATATCAGTTTTTCCCGAATTATTTGAATTCATGAATTCATTTCAATGTCCGCGAATTTTTCCCCACTTTTCTCCTCGATATTTTCCTGCATTTTGTTTGAAATTTCAAAATTTGTTCCAATTTTCTTGATATAAATTTTGCTTAATTTATTTGAATTGCTCACTTTTCCATTGTTTTTGATTTACTAAATCGCCTGAAATATAAATTCCATTTCAATTTTTGAGTTCCATCTACTGTCTTAGGTTTATGAAATGTTAATTTCTTTTCTTTGACTTGTCGGATTTTATTTGTACATTTTTTTAAAATTTTTATGCTTATCATCCTGGAAGTTCTGTTGTGAAAAAATTATTCTTTCATTTTATCGAGTCGTTTAGATTTAGAAGGTTTAGCCTTGAGTTAGGATCAAGCAGAACTTTAATTAAAGGCTCATCTTGTGAAGACGTTGAATATACGTTTTAAGGACACAGAGTAAAATTTACCGCTTTATTGATACAATACAGAGTTGATCAGCAGGATTATTGAAGAATAACGAGCAGAAAATCGCTTGACCGTGAGTCAAAAGCTGTTGTAAGAATACTATGGAAGAGCACTAATCCAGGAAAACCTTTTTACAAAAGGGTTTATGAGTATAAAAAAGTAGGAGTGGTTTACATAAAACGTTAAAAGAGGGTATTCATTTAGATACAAAGGAAACTGTAAAGATCCAATTACATAATAAGCGTTGTAACAAGATCAGATGGGAAGGTTAGCATGTAAATTGGACATCCTTTGTCATTAAAATAAGGATGTGAAATTTTGTTAGACAAAGATAACAAAAGAAACGTATGGGAGATAATTTTAAAGAGTGTAAATTGGTGAATGAATGCAGTGATGAATCATTAGAAATATTCTAAGCATTTAATGTATGATAAATTCTTTCGGTTGTTCCGACAAGTTCCATAAATGTGTGCTTTTGTTTGTTAATTTTTGGATATCGTTTGGTTTATTTGAACCTTTAAAAC
>NW_018110625.1:0-1340 GCF_000183805.2 Loa loa | reverse complement strand
TTTTTTTGCAAGAAAAATAGTAATATAAGAGATAATTTACATATTATCATATTATCAGTTCAACAACTTCCTTTTTTTTGCAAGAAAAATAGTAATATAAGAGATAATTTACATATTATCATATTATCAGTTCAACAACTTCTATTTTTTTTTTTGAATGCTTATCATATTTATATTGGTGCTAAATTCGTTAATTTTTATTCATTTCATTATTTTTTTTTTGATATTAATTTTTTAAAATTAAAAATAACTGTAAAAAAATTATTTTTTTATTTAAAATAATTTTGCGCGAAAGTTTCTCCCTCCTTTTTGTTTTAAAATAATAGTTCTAATTATCAAAGATTATAATAGCATTGTTATACTTTCATTTCGTTAAATTATTAAGATGAAAAAAAAGAAAAGAAAAATCATTTAAATATTAACAAAAAAACTTTTTCAAAAAATTTAATTTCAAATATTTAAAATCATAAAAAATTTAAAGAAATAAGAGGAAGAAATATTGGGAAAGTAAGAATTCAAATATTGTTTTTTAAATGTCAATTTTGTTTTCCTATTTTTTTTTAATTTCATTTCAATTCCTTATATATATATATATGTTTTTTTTCCCATTATCCGTTTTGTATGTCAAAACGAAACACTTTAGGAAGAAATTAAATTACTTTTCGAAAAATGATGCCAAAGTAGTTGATGATATAGATGATGTACCACAGAGGTTAGGTAGTTTAAAATGACCTCATTAATTACGTCTAATAATGATGCCTTAATCGTCTAAAGCTTTTCATTTCATTCCTTCCACTCTTCAAACATCTTTAATTGTGCTGATTGATGAATTGACGAAAATTTTGCATTTTAATTTAATTCTTACTGAATTATATTGCTGATTAGTCTTTTTTTTTTTTTTTTGCAAAGGATTACCGCAAAAGTTTTAGCGAAAATTTTAATTTCAAATAAAAAAGGAAAAAAGGGACGAATGATTTGAAAGTAATGTCAAATAAAAGAAAAGAAAATTAACAGTAAAAAAGTTTAATGCCAAATAAAACAAAAAAAAAAGTTAACAGTAAAATGCTATTGCAATTAATGAGAAACATTTTAAAAAAAAAAAATAGGAAAAGATAATTTAAATAGTAACGATTAAATGTCCTAAAATTAAAAATGCCTTGGAAAAAATAAGGAAGGTAGTAATTTGAATGAATTTTTTTGATTCCTAATTTTAGAATGGAATTTGAAAATGAATTCACAATTGGTAAGACAAATTTTATGATTACATAAAATTAAATTTATGATTTTGATATGAATATTCTTTTTTTTAAAAAAAAAAAATTAACCACAAAGTCCTCCCA
>NW_018110624.1:0-1340 GCF_000183805.2 Loa loa | reverse complement strand
AGATTAACTTGATTGGAATAAAAGGAAAACATGGAGATGTATTTTAAAAAAGAAACTCACTCTACTGAACGATTTGTTATCGTTTTTATAGCTTGCACACTCGCTAGATTATTTCTTGCATGATTTCTGTGAAGTGTTCATTTAACTCAAAAGAAAAAGCAAATTCTTTTTAAAATAATTCGAATCTCAAGTGAGATTGCGTAGCAGTAAGCTTAATAGAGAATGACGGAGTAAAGAATTGTGAATTCATGCTTATTACTTACAATATGCTTGAATAAAACGTGCAAATACAAGAAATTAGAGATTATGAATAAATATTTGCTATAATATTTCTTTTTCACATATATTTTCCTTTTGTTTTTCGGAAATTCAACTTTTGAAATAAATTTTAAGTTCATACAAATAACAGACTAGCATGCAGATAAAAAATATAGAATAATTGGTATAAGCTACAGCAGCATGCAAACATTGCTTAAAGTTTCAATAATTTGTCTTTCGACAAAATAGCTAACGTATGATGCATGAAATCCATTTTACTGTGGTCAATGGCACTGAGCCGGAGGATAGCGAAAAGATATTCAGGTGGGATGTTTGAAATATTGAAGGAGACATTCATGGTCAGTTTCCAGAACAACATTAGTCAAATGTCACAACAAAAGTGGACAGGGTAAACGATTCTGCTGGCTTTGCCTTTTCTCTGATTTGATAAGACTATGGACATCATTTTTTCTTTGCAGTGACATGTTCCCAGACATTAAAAGCAGAACAAAGCTTTGGAACCATGTGCCAATTACATACATATCGGTTGTTTTTTTTATTTTTATGCAGCCAAATGCTACCGGTGACTGACACGATTCGATAATGCTCATCACACCAAAATACCTTTTTCTCCAGTTAAAATTGATTTAACAAATGGTCCAATCAATAAATAAAAATTTATCACTCTTGGCATTTGTGATGTGATAATTTTTATTCTGAAATAGATTGTGAGATTTAGATTGCTGGTTTAGTAATGTTCTGCTTTACATATCCAAGCATCCTCACTATAAGTGCTACTACATGGCCGCTCTTGCCAAAACCTTTTACTTTATCCCGAAAGTAACAATAAAATAGAAAGGACTCGAATTCATATTTATGATAAGTGCAATTCGTGCTATATAAATCAATTCCCAAATTTCCAAGTTTAATTCTAAATTTAGCCTTTATTGAGGAGTATTTTGGCTAGCTATCATTCCTTCTTCCATTCGTAAATTATCAGCAATATTTCTCGTAACATTTGATGTCTTACTGTCGTGAAAACGAAGCCCCAAATAAATTCATTCACATTGTAAATTAATGTT
>NW_018110623.1:0-1341 GCF_000183805.2 Loa loa | reverse complement strand
ATAAACACTAATTAAACTATAATTAGTAAATAAAATTATATTTTAATTTTCAATTTTTGATTTTTTTTATTTCAATTATTTTTATTTCAATTTTCATTTCTTTTCCTTCAAATATACATCAATAAATATGGAACAAAATAGATAGGCCATATTTTTAGCCTATTCCTATTTATCATCCATACAATTATTTTCCTCCTTTATAAAATTGGATCTTAAATTTTCTATAAAATAAAATAAGATTTTATAATTTTTATGATGTTTTTTTTTCAGTTTTTCGATCAGAACAGAACTATCAGTGGATAAAACAAACATAAGAAATTCATCAAAATTGTTAAATTTTGATAGTGATGTTTTCAAATGTATGCTTGAGGTTAGTTAATTTTTAAATTTCAATTTTCTTTTAGCATCAACTTTATCACATTTGAAATTTGTTGGATATCAGTTTTTCTTTTTCTTTTTTTTTTCCCAGCAATTACTTGTAAAATTGATACTTTTAATCTCTAAGAAATATTATTTAAATATATAATATAATAGTATTGGAATGGAATGATAACAGATTGATAGCATTTCCGGAAATATTAAAGGATTGAAAAATTTATCCTGAATTAAACAGGACAAATTTTTCCTTAACTTGCTATCAGTGGCATATTATAAGTGATATCTTTAATATGTTTAATTACGGTATTGCTTAACTGGGAAGAAACTTTTATGATCGTTTCAAGTGTCATGAAATATTTTGAAGTAAATTTATTTTTGTTTATTTTTTTTCAGGTGATAGCAATGAGTTCAGGAGTGGGAACTCGAGCACGTATCCTTGAATCACGTAAGGAGAATTACACATGGAATTGTGGACGAGGTGCTAATCGGAAACCACAAATAAAAAACCATAAACTTTTTATTACGGTATTAGAACTTTTCAATATTTTAAATTTTTAAATTTAAATAATTTCCAACTATCTTGATATAATAATTCTTAAATATTCAATATATCTTAGCAAGAGTTATTTATATGTTTATCTTAGGCTCAAATTGCATTCTATTTCCTTAAGGAATCCAGAAATAAACCTTGGCTCATTTCAACATTATCCACTTTGTAAGCCTCATATATTCAATTATTATTTTTGTAGAATACAAACAGTGATTGGATAAATCCTATAAAATTACGATTTTCTGTACAATTACGAAATGAAGCAATCCCAGAGATGCCTGGAAATGGTGGAAAAATAATTGATATGAATTTATATCCTGTTCTAAATAAATACGGTTCCGAGGATACTTTCATCGTAAGCTTTTTTTTTTCTTCTCTCTCTCTCTCTCTCTTCTCTCTCGTCCTGTCTCTCC
>NW_018110622.1:0-1341 GCF_000183805.2 Loa loa | reverse complement strand
AAGTTAATTAATTGACAACAATGTAAGAAAAATCTTTACTTGATTTAAATTTAACAAAGTATTCATTTTCATTTTCTTTCTTTTTAAACAAATTTCCTAAATCTTAAGAAAAAGTTAGTTTTAAGCATATATAACACCATCAGAAATTTAAAATTCAAATGATTTAGCGAAAAGTATTAAGATTTAAAGAAGTGAACACTTCACTTTACCATAACGGAAATGACGGCATTTGAAAGGAGCAGAAAATAGTCGCAGTAATCATTTTTGAGGACACACCGCACGATACAATTCTCATTTGTATTCAACTGAAAAGTCATTAATTTCAAGTTTCTTTTTCAACTCTTTTATTAAGGAAAAATTTAGAATATTTAAATATGCTAGTATTTGCAACCGCATGCAATAATAACATGCATGCAATAATAGCATGCATGCAAGCATGTCAACAGGCACAAGTACATCCATGTTTACCGATTCCTAATGTAAATGACTTTCATTTACGTGGGAAAAGTAGTCTAAATCCATTTAGTAAATGACATTAATCCATGTGAAAGTAAGTAATATACTGAAAGTAAATAATATATGCTTATTTAACTCAAACATTTATCCCATATTTCTGATATATTCTGGTAGGCCTTTAAAAACTCTATGCTTCCTTTATTCATCCGTCCAATCAAATGAAAATTTTTGACGTAAAACATTTATAAATAACTTACTTCAACTTCTTCGATGACATCATCGATGTATTGAAATGGCTTTGACGGATTATAAGACGACAAGACTTCGATCAATTTTTGACGATATTCATTCATTACTCCAGCTGTTTTAAAGAAATGTTTCTTAATTTTGCAAATATTTAATTTGCTTTAAAATGATTGAATGAAACAACAAGCTGAAAGCCTATAAATAGAAATTCTTAGTTTACCAGTTCCTGAATTATCGTAAAGACATGAACATTTCTAAAATACCGAGAGGAAAGTATATAAATGATTTAGTAGTAATAATAATTTAACGTATTTCAGTAATTTTTTAGTCTTATGAAAATTTATTATACACTTACTCGTTGAAAAATTACAAACATTTGTTTTATCAATTTGTGCACCCAATTTGTAATCGATATGTAATTCCAATATAGCTCGAAGATACCATGCTTCCTGAATTTGCTTATTTAATTACTTTTCATAGTAGATACTTGTAGAGAACAGAAATGGAAATCAAAATTTGAAATATAATTCATCAGCAAACCAAAAAAAGAAAGAGATCGATACGATATAACAGGACACTCTGCTTCTTTGCTCATATTTCTATTTTTTTTCTTGTAACTTTTAAATTAAAAATTAAGAA
>NW_018110621.1:0-1341 GCF_000183805.2 Loa loa | reverse complement strand
TTTTTCAATCATAATATTTCTTAGTTCAGGAACCGGTATTTTTTTTTTTTAGTGTAAAATAATTATAGATGTCCGGAAGATACGATGGAAGATTGGAGTGATGAACCGGAATATTTGATAGCAATTGAAGATCGCGAGTTACGTCAATTTGCTTTGGAAATTAATGCGCTATGGAAAAAACTCTGTCATATTGTTAAGCCTGAGGTCATCTTCGATGAGTAATATTCTATAGCAATCTGGACTAAGTTTTATATTTAAGGCTAAAAAAATTGACCTTTATGATTATAAAATAACATTTTTTTTTTTTTTTACATTTTAAAGACCACAGTGTTAATATTTGATAAGAAAATTTTCAGGATTTTGATAAGGTTTATTTTATAGCCCAATATAATTATGATAAATATTTCAGGATATAGCAATGGAATAGGTTTAATGCTTGAAAATAGAGAAAATCAATAAATATATGCAGATTAAATTAATTAATTAATTAATTAATTTCTACATTAGCTCCCTGGTTTATTTCTACTTTCATTCAATTCTAAAAATTCAATTAGATAAGCTATCAGTTCAGGTAAAGAGTAATCCGAAGCGTTATTCGGCAATATATTTACCATATGAATTTATGATAGCAGGTGGTCGATATCGTGAATTTCATTACTGGGATACATACTGGATCATAAAGGGTTTGCTTGCTTCAGGTATGTTTTATCATTTTGATAAGATCAATTGAGTTTTATTGAATTATATTCGGGAAATTTAATCGCTTTCTCAACTATCCTTCTAGTTTTTTTCTTACTTCTTTTCATAGTTTCATCATTTTTTTTCTTAAATTAATTCTTTTTAATTACTAAAACTAATTTATCTATTGGAATTGAAAAACTTATTACGATTCAGTCTTTTATCACCCTATAATACTTCGTTATATTTGCATAATGCATAAGGTTATTGTTACAAGATATTTTGAATCATTTTACAATAAATTAGAATTATCAGAAAAAAATAATTATTCAATAGCAATATGATAGCATTACAGTATCCATCTCTTTTTTACAGTATGTATTCTATATTACAGTATCCATTCCTTTTTTGAGGTATGCATGATACTGTAAAACATATACTTCAAAATTTCAAATATTTAATTGAAAAATATGGATATATACCAAATGGTGGTCGTACTTATATGTTACAACGTACTCAACCACCTTTTTATATTCCAATGGTTTACGAATATCATACTGTAACGGCAGATGATGAATTTCTGCTCAGTGTTATGAGTACTATGGAAGCGGTAATATTTCTCGAAATATTTAAATTTTCAAACGAATAACAACATTTATTTGG
>NW_018110620.1:0-1342 GCF_000183805.2 Loa loa | reverse complement strand
ATGATAAATCATGAGCATATGAAATTTTACTCCTTTTCATTTATTAAAATTATTTACTTTTGAGTTATATATACCTGAGTGTAATTCGTGTTACCAAACATTTGCGCATAAAAATTGTTCGCATGAATTAGATGATGATCCAATAAATCAAATTGTACAATTCCCATTCCTAATTAAAAAAAAAAAAAAAAAAATATATTTGAAATAATTTTTTGTACTTTTTCTTTCCATCTTTTCTTTTTCTGGTCAAATTAAATTTTATCATCGAATAAATTATCATTAAAATTATACCAATTAAATGTTTCAACATTTTATATCGTCTTTCTACTTCGGACATTTTTTCCCAATTTATTGTTGTCGCATTTGTAAAATCAATTTTTCGTTGTATAGAATTAGAAGAATGCATAAATTGTACCTGTAAATGTGCAAATTATCATATTTATTGACTGAAAATTTGAAACTTTTGTATTTTTTTCTTTTATTTAACTATACCTTATTACTTTATATTTCAAGTTTATACTTTATGCTTTATTAGCTTATATATTATCTTATACATTCATTGCCTTATATATTTTTTCATCTTATACTTTCAGGATATTAACTGCACTAATTTTTAAACTTTTAATTTTAATACAAAATGAAGAAAATGAATTTTGAAGAATTTATTTAAATAGAATTCAAGCGTATAAATTAATCAACGAAATGATGCAACCAATTTTTGTAAAATTATTTAATAAATTAATTAATTAATATGTGTAATTTACTAACCATTCTGTTCAAAATTCCTTTTCATAGGTAAATGTACAATTTTTTTATAAAAGATGGAATGAATGAAGAAGAATTTAATGTTTTCAAACTGATTAAATACTAATTTCTGAATTATCAATAAACTGTTGCAAAATTATCCAATCAATGATTGCTTCAATCATTACGCTAATTATCGCCTAAATTAACTGTGTAATTTAGAAAAATACCTATAAAGATTGGGCATTGTCATTAGTTCGTCGACGATTTATCATACGATTTAACAGCAATGAATTGCCATACGATTTATTGCTTACTGTATCAATTGACGTATCCTTATCGAATGTTCCGATATGTGAAATGGTTGAATTTCCTGTTACTTCGGAATTTTCCATACTTTTTTTTGTTTTCTTGCATTATTCTCCTCATCTGAACTTTTATTTTTATCATTATCAGTGTCGGTTTCTTCTTCAAAATCATCTGAATAATCTTCGAAATCGTCCTAAAACATTAGCATACACATTTCTTCAAAATTTTCCCTAACTTTTATTAATTTAAAGCTAAATTTGCCCATATCATTACACATCACTCAATCATT
>NW_018110619.1:0-1342 GCF_000183805.2 Loa loa | reverse complement strand
GAGAAGAAATAAATGAAGATCGTGTTGAGTAGAGTAGAGTAGCGACGTGGAGAAATTTTTTACATTAACATTCTTAGGGATTCTTAGGGTTTATATAGGCTGTGTGAAGAGGAACAATCATTGGATATTGACAGTATTCTCACAGGTGCAAGAGAAATTTACATATAAGAACAGTTTTCTTTAGAAAAAATTGCATAGAAATTAGTTTATCTGATGTACAGCTTTCTCACCATTGTATAAAAGATTTTACATGAGATAAAGCCTTTACAAATTAGTTACCATATGTGCACAAATCTTAACATCAAAAGAAGCACTTTTAGTAGATTAGATAACTGACTCATGAATTTAAGCATGAGAGGAAAAATATGTAAATGCGATCTATTTGAATGAATGATTTTACGGTATAACTATTTCGGTTTTTCCGACAAATGCTACCAACTTCGCCAAAAGTCTCTTCAGCTGCAAAAAACCCTTTTATATATTATTTTATGTATCTGAGGTGTCAAAAAGTATCTGAGTATCTGAGGTGCCAAAAACTTAGGGACAAGTACATAAAAAAGTAACTTACTACGTGAGGTTACGTGAAGTAAAATACATACGCTATGCTTATGGTCAACTCTTTCAATTGTTAGCGAACTAATTACCTATTTTTCAGTTACTGTTAAGATTGCCAATGACTTCTGACCAGTTGGTACTCACAAACTAAATAAACAGCGATAAAACATTTTGGGAATAATATCTTACGGTTCCTAAAATAGTTATTCACTTCAGGGAACTCACAGTACGATCGTCAGCTGTGATCGATAGTCGGTCATTCATCGGTACTGCACCAAGTAAATCGATAAAATGTCCATGAGAGTTTATGATATGCTGTTGCAGTACACCGTTTAGCATAACGTGTCGTAAAGAAGACGGTCGTGACATTTCCTCAATCGATTCAATCACGCTAAACTCCTGGCTAGCCAACGATTTTTCGTTTTGAGCAAAATCCTTCAAAAACTTATTTTTGCAAATTATATGTAGAAATTTCGAAAAGTGACCAATGTCCAGGAATAAATCTATCGGTTAATCATAGATTTTAAGTAAAATTAATTATCTTAGGCGTCATAGGAACTATTTGTGCATTTGGCATAACAATGTGGACATACTACCGGTCATTTCGTCACAATCCGCCATGTCCTTCGAATTGTAAGAACGTAAAATTCAGGCATAAATACTATTTACGAATAAATAGGCCATATTTGCATTGCATTTAAATGTGAAATGTCTTCTGAGAAAAAAAGATATGCCTCAATCCCTCCCCCCAAAAAAAGAAAATTAAAAATACATTTAAAAGTTAGAA
>NW_018110618.1:0-1342 GCF_000183805.2 Loa loa | reverse complement strand
AAAAAAAGAAGGTTAGTATTTATTATAATTACTTTATTATTATTGTTTTATTATAATTATTTTTAAAGAAAATTTATTATAATTACTTTATTATTATAATTATTTTTATTATAATTATTTTTAAAAGAAAGTTTATTATAATTACTTTATTATAATTATTTTATTATGATTAATTTTAAACAGATGAAATGATAATTTGTAAAAATCGTTATAATTGAAAAATTATTAATTATAATTTAAACAGATAAAATGATAATTTATAGAAAAAAGAAAAAGAAAAAGAAAAAAAACAAAGTTTTTTAAATTTCTTTCAATAAAAACTTTAGTTCTGAATTCTCTGAACTCTTTTTTTGTTTTAAAATTTAATTTCCAATTTAATGAGAGAAAAGAAAAAAACAAAGAAAAACATTGTAAAAAGATTTTGCAAGAATTGATAATAAATGAATAATAGTATAATTTGATGATATAATTAATAACATATACATATCTATTTATATGTATAAATATAATATGTATAATTCTAGATGAATGAATGAATTCATCCTCTCCAATCAATATTTAATTATCACAGATAAGAGGTCACAATCTATAACTAGTGATAATAACATATACTTTTCGATAATATCTCCTATATGGTCAAACAGATCATAATTGATAAGTAAATATGTCCATTAAGTAGGAAGAAAGAGTAACTCAATGACCTCTTGCAATTATAAACAAGGAAAAGAATGAAAATACTCCTGTAAAGGTCATGAATCTAAGAAAAGAATAATTTAAAAAAAAAAAATTACATGTCAAAGAATTTTATTGTCATCGTTCTAGCTTATCGCCTAGGCCATATTAAATTGAGCTTAATGTGGGATAAAACGCTTCATAAATCTTTATTTACTAAGCCTAGCTATAATGATGATGACATAAATGTGACTAATAATAGAAAGGTAAGAATGGAGTAATGATTAATGAGCATGTGATACCTGTGTGTCTGTAATTGTTTAATTCAGCTAAAATTTTTGTCAACTCTTATCGTCTTCTTTTGGGACTTGTCAAACTTATTTAGGCGTAAGTTCCATTCACTTTTTTCGATTGTCACCTGTTTTACATAGCTATCACTTAGCATGTTTACACGTTTAAACGTGTGTGTATGTGTATGTATGTATGTACGTATGTGTGTGTATGTATTTATGTATTATGTATATATGTGTGTGTGTATGTGTGTATGTATGTATGTGTGCATGTATGTATGTGTATGTATGTGTATGTATGTTGTACGTATGTGTGTGTATGTATTTATGTGTTATGTATATATGTGTGTGTGTGTATGTGTGTATGTATGTATGTGTGC
>NW_018110617.1:0-1342 GCF_000183805.2 Loa loa | reverse complement strand
CACACACACACACACACACACACACACACATACACTCACATATACACACCTGTATAAATACATATTTGATATAATTTGATATATACATGTGCGCAAATTATGTGTCATTTTAGTAGTGATGGCAATTTAGCCAACTTTTCGGGCGGCATTTTCACTTGTAGATGTAGAGCACCTCCATGTCTATCCAGTTTGTCCATCAAGTTTGTCCAACTATCCGTCATTAATATTCATTCATGTCCTTCTCTTCACCATTAAAATCCCCAATCATTTTCAAGTTGGTGACTTTCTCTTCTCTCCTTTTTTTCTTTTTTTTAAAAAAAATTGTTGTGATCCCTTTCTCTCTTTCTCACTCTCTCTCTCTTCTTTAAAAACTTACTTTAAAACTTATTTATGCAGCATTATTGTTAGCTTGTCTTCCAAGCCAATAGTATCTATTCTTAGATTAGCAGTTCTTGAAAGCGAACTGACATTTTCATAAATAAAAAATGGAAAGACGAAGTTGTTGAGAAAATTTTATAAACAGAAATAAATGGTCGCTGTTATAATTGATTAAAATTATTAAATTTTTAATTATTGACTAAATTAGTGCATTTTAATTGGAAATACATTCGTTTTAAACATTCAAATATAGTGGATTTTGTAGTATTGAAATATCCAAAGATACTAAAAAGATGCTAAAAATAGATATTAAAAAGATATAGAATGTGTCACCAATTTGGTGATAAGCGGATTTACATATTATAAAAATTAAATATAAATCAGTTAGTATTGATTAGTTTTTTTAAAGAAGCATAAATTTTTCACTTTTTTTTGCTCATTTGTTTATCATTTTGTTAGGTAATTCTTAAAAATTTTGTACGCTTATTTACTGCTATTTTATTTAATTATCCACTCACTTATTAATCATTATTTATTTGTCCATCAAAATATTATTCTTTTCAGATGGAACAATGACCTGATCTAACTTGTCATGACAAAATGAATAAGTGCCAATCACTCAGCTAATTGAACTTATTACAAATTAAATAATGAAGTGACAACATTAGCAAAAATAAATGGCATCTATTTTGATTGAGACTTAAATAATCGATTTACAAAAAAAAAATAACAGAATTTATGGATTTCAAAGAAGAGAGCATCAATTTTACAATTTGAAAAGAAGCGGAAATGTCGCAGATGTTGGCAGCAATTGATTATGAAATATATATATTGGTAAGGTTTTTTTCATGAAAATAAAAATTAAAGATTCATTGATGGATTAAAATGTCATTGGAAATTCTGATTAACGATTTCAATCCAAATTGTAAGATGTATCAGCAAAATGACATTTAGAAATACGATG
>NW_018110616.1:0-1343 GCF_000183805.2 Loa loa | reverse complement strand
AGAAATTCAGTGCTTATCAGTGAGTTCAAATGAAATTTCGATTGGTACAACTTGCTGTTTATTTGTTTGAGCGAAATTATGTTTTCGGAATGAAAGATACTCAATAGAGCATTTAAAAATATGCAAAACAAAACTAGGGTCGCATCATTACGTACGCTCCGGTCGAATCCTAAGGATCACCAAAAGGAGGTTGACAGCATAGCTAATTCATTAGATTCTGTTTATTTGTTCTATTCATGAACGAGTAATAATAAACAATAAACAAATAATAAACAAAGGGATCAATTCCATTTAATATAACCCGATTTTATAGAATCGGCGCACATAAACAGCATTAGCTTTTCGCGTCAGTAGTCCTGATGTCAATGCTTTGAATAAGTCTAATAACAGTCAAATTATTAAAAGCGAAATTACTCTTACGACTAATACTGTTGAGAAAAATTACCGAATAAAATTTTAAATTGCTCGGATCAAAAAATTAAAATAGAAGAAAAAGGTGTGACATTTGGACGCAAGAATTTGTTTTAAAAAAATCGTTAACTCAGACATTTGCAAAACTAAAAGAAGATGGAAAAACAGGATTTCCAATAACTGTGAGATACTTATTTTCGAGTTGTAACGTATCGCTGTTAACCAAATAGTTCATGCCATCGGATAACAAAGAGAGTAAAGATAAAACAGATCAGAAATTTCAATATTAAAATGAGATCATAAATTTGTTCTACACTTTGATAATGACATCGAATACACTGCGTAACTTCTGATTCTTCTTATTCTCAGCTTTTGATTCTCTAGCTTCCGTCCCATTTCTCATGTTTGCCGAGGAATTTCTGAATTGGAATTCTCCCTTCGTTAGATCTAGAATAGAACTTTTTCTGAATGTTGTCTGATAGCACCAGAAAAACAAATGGTTTTTTATAGTTTGGTCGCATGGGACAGATGATATGCATTCTTGTATCGGAATATCTATCGAATATTGCTTTCCTGATCCACGGTTGTAAATGTTTCTCACCACACCTTCATGTATGTTCTGCTATTCCAGATGGAAAAACGCACTTGAAATTTTGCTAAATTTGCAAAACTAACGTGAATTTCCTAAACATCTCTTTTGATGTTCTTTCAAATGGTCCTTGCGACTGAAGGATTTGTTACAGCATTCGCATTGAGGTTTGAGTTGATGTGGTTGATGATTTCTCTTCTTGTGAGAGTGAAATGATCCGCTATGATTGTACTTTTTCCCACAATTGGGTTCTTTACATTCGTAAATAAATGGTTTGCCGTGCGTTTTCTTGTGTTCTATAAATTCCATGTGACTGTTTGTGTGAAAAGCACATCTGACATAA
>NW_018110615.1:0-1343 GCF_000183805.2 Loa loa | reverse complement strand
TTTCAATATTCTATTATCGNTTCATCTTTTTATGAATAGATTTTTTATTATCAAAAAAAAAAAAAATTATTTTTTCATATCATAAAATTGATTAAATATGCCGTTATGATTGATTGATAAAGGAAATTGATTAATCAATTCTAATAGTAACAAATAGTTCAATTATGAATATAGAATAAATGAATTATTATTATTATTATCACTTTTTTTTTTAGCAAATAATATTTGTAAGAAAACAAGCTCATTTATACTTTTATGATAAAAATTCAAAAAATTTAATTGAATTAACGATTAAATTATAGCTAAAAAAAATATGAAAAGAATTAACTAAAAGCAAAAAAAGACAAACAATTGGTGACAATCGTATGAGCGAAAACCAATAAAAATAAATTATCATCTCTTGTTTGCATAAACGTAAATGAACTGACTTTAAAATTTCATAATTTCCAAACATTCAATTAAATTAGCTATATTGGAAAATCTCTTTGATCGTAGCATTTCACATAAATGAATGGAAAAAAAACTATTACAATTAAAAATTTAAAAAGATTTATCGCAAAATAAAAAACATACAAGATATATCAAATATAGAATGCATTTTAACTGAATAATAATCTAAAATTTATATTTGTCCTTTTTTATTTGAAATTAATTAAGTTTATTGATTGAAAAAGAAGAAATCATTGGAAACGTTTAATTACATTGGAAATAATAATTACACTGGGAGTATTAATTAGACATCGAAATTTTTATTGCTTAGCAATTAACAACGAAATTCAATAATAATTGATGAAAATAGTGAAAATGAATGAGAAAAAAAGAAAACAGAAAAATCACTTCAAATCAATCTGAGACAACAAGCCGAACAATAAACGTAAATAACGAAAGAATGAAAGATTGAAATGGTGACAATACATTCTAATTTTCGGTCATTTTACAGGATGATTTTTGGACAATAGCGCCTTTTGTAGCATTAATTCTATTTGCATTATCCGATTTCCTGCTCTATCCTATTTCTATTCCGGAAAGAAAAAGATGAATCACTTCCTGAACGTTCATCTACTGTTGCCAATGCGGTTGTCAACTTACGTTTGAAAGCATCAATTCGAATTTTTTTATTTTTTACTGCATTCAAAAATATTTTAAAACAAATCAGTGAATGATTATTTGTAAAAAACGAATTGCAAACAGTAAACTTTTTGAAATTATAACTGCAAATTAAACTTAGTTTGAAATTAAATGTGACGGAATATAAAAACATAGTCGATTTTACATCATCACATCTATTCTATTATAATAATGTAATAGGCGGTGTTAATGTCAAAGAATATTGACAGGATTAG
>NW_018110614.1:0-1343 GCF_000183805.2 Loa loa | reverse complement strand
TTACGTACGTGTCATTTTCGTACGTGTAGTCTCATTCTGAAAGAGAAGTGGACAAATTCAATAAACGCTTATTTCTAACTGAACAACACTTAATTTCATTTCATAATCCTACTATAATTAACAGTGAACAATGAATGAATCATAAACTATTCATATGTACGCTTACTTAACTATTGACACTCAATGGTACCTATCATATAAGCCATACAACTGCTACTGAATTTGCATTCAATTTCGACAATTACCCATCCATGCATCCACACGTTCTCACGTGTAACACACGTATACACCCCCCACCCTCCACCCCCCCACAATCCACCGACACAACATAAACATCCATGTATGCGGAAATGCGCATGCATATATCTATATTGGATGTGCAAGTTGCATGCTTCAAACTGGACACATTTACCGGAAGCACCAAGCATGACAGATGGAACTGTCTGACATTTACTTATTCAGTAGACACTATATGAACACTCCCCTTGACACGGTGAAGAAGCCTGCGTTACCGTGTAAGATTGCGACTGGCGGTAGCATATGCCTGCGGTAAGGTTTCGCATGCTAGACAGGCCTCAACTGAAAGGCCAGTAAAGTATGTCTAAAGACAGGAGGTAGAGGTAGGCTCGCTACCCTCCCCTTCCCCCCCCCCCCCGGTAACTATCTTAGAAGACGACCATTCTGATCCCAAGCACGTGCAAATAGAGCTCGTTAAGCCATGTCAGATCATCCATCTTAGAGAAGGATAAGGATACTATAAATAAGCTTACATCCTGAAGATTTCTCTGCTGTCACAGTCCTAACTAGCTAATTCTGTGAGATGAACTTATGAGTAAAAGGATGGAGCAAGATGGAGCAAGTTCCATGTACGCTATGCCTCACCTAAAAAGATCTAGTTCGAAGATTAGATCCACTTTGTATCATTTACAGCAAACATGGATACAACCAGTTATTAAAAGGATGAAGCAAGTTCCATGTACGCTATGCCTCATCTAAAAAGATCTAGTTCAAGAACAGATCCACACTTGTAGCATTTATAGTAAACGTGGATACAGTGGATACAGTGGATACAGCTAGCTATTTGCTAAATTTTTGTTCACAAAACCCTAGATATAATGATAAAAGGATGTTTACATTTAAAGTATGACTGTACGAAGATGAATTGAGTGCAGAAGTGCAGAATGAGAGCAAAAGTATCATTTGTGTTCTCTTCAGAAAACTATGACAGACATTGAAAGAGGACAAAAAAACTCCTCCCTTCCCACTGAGGATAACAATCATATCCTAACCATAAACACTTACTCACACATTTCCCTGTATTTCTATACATATGTGTGTGTGTG
>NW_018110613.1:0-1344 GCF_000183805.2 Loa loa | reverse complement strand
TTTTTTTGTTTTTTTGCTGTAAGAAATGTTCCATTTATTATGCCTCATACATATATCATCATGAAGTAATGGACTTTTTCTTTTTTTTTCTTTTATTAATTATATGGTTTCATAATTAGACACGTAAAGAAGACACGTACGTCCATACGTGCGTATCTATACATACGTATTTGCATGATAATTTATTTACATGGTAAACATTTTACATGATAATTTAAAATATTTCAGTTACGAAATACATTGATAACAATATTATGTGCAATATTTCAATCAATAGCACTATTTTGGTATCACTTTTTTTTCCTTTTTCATATCTTTCAACCTTCAAAGAATATTTTATTAAAATTTGAATAATTGAATGAATTGAAGTTAGCAACTTTCAGAAAGGATGAAGAAGGAGGAGGAAGAGGAGTAGAAAGAGAGAGAGATGAATTTGGCAATTATCAATTCCAGATAATTGCTAACTTATAATTGCACAACTATCATTGAAATAGTGTGCATTGAATTGAAATGATTAATAATCCTGCTGTATTTTTACTAATATTTCAATTTGAATTAATTCGAATTCAAATATTAATTTGTCATAGTTAAAATGTTAAATTATGCATAATGTCCTTTTGCTTTTTGTTTACTTCCTTATTTTTTCCTCTAAGTAAAGAGAAATATTTTAAAGAAAAAAAACTTTTTAATTTTTCATTTTAG
The DNA here is from genome assembly GCF_000183805.2 of Loa loa. Classification (NCBI taxonomy): domain Eukaryota; kingdom Metazoa; phylum Nematoda; class Chromadorea; order Rhabditida; family Onchocercidae; genus Loa; species Loa loa. The sequence goes on along the minus strand of NW_018110613.1, from coordinate 642 downwards.
GTATGTACTTAGTTATGCGCCAGGTGGTGAACGTGGCTTACGATTTATGGCTTATCTGTTGAAAGGATTTTGTATTTCCAAATCAACAGCTGTACTACCTATTTGATGTTTATTATTATTCATATACAATTATACTTGTCACTTGTAAAATGTTTGTAAAACATATTGGTATACATATATATATATATATTCTCAATATTATTGCATGTAAATAATAACATTCATAAAATAACTTGAAATATATTACTGTGACAAATTATATAGTGAATTCCTTTTGTTTATTTTCCATACCAAATTCATGTCAACATTTTATTTTCATCCTAATTAATCATTATAATCATTAATTATAATATTGTTTGGATCTGTAAATTTTGCAAAGAAATCACTCCTACTTGCCTACATTGAAGTTGAGGGAGACAAGGAAGGAAAAAGCTACAAATTTCAAATTTCGATAAAATGATCAGTAATCAGCAACCGTGAAATTCCATACTTCTCTGAATTGGTAATTAATTCCAGTTCTCATGTTTTTTTAATAATCCATCATTTATTAAAAGTTTTTTTTTGCCTTAATAACTTTTTTGTTACATCATTACAGATTATTTATTAAGCCTTTAAGCTAACAGATGATATTTCTAGAAAAAA
>NW_018110612.1:0-1344 GCF_000183805.2 Loa loa | reverse complement strand
TTCCAGAAAATTATAACAGAAATTGCATTCTTATCGTAAAGGATTTAAAAAAAAAAAAATTTATATTTAATTATACATTAAGTTCGAATTACCCTATAGTACTTCGTCCTCTTTGTCACTTTCTCTTGTCATTTAAAATTATTTCAATCCTTTTATTATTAATCCTAAAAAGTTTCCACTTTAAATCATTGTTTTCTATATTATCAATGTAATTATCAGGTATAATTTGGCAAATATATTAACACAAATAGAAAATTGGACAATGTATCAGAGAGAAAAAAAAATGACCTACGAAAAAAAAAAAAGAAAAATAATCTTTCAAACTAGAAACTAGAAAAGAAAAATGACCCATCTAATATAAAAAAGAAAAAGTGATATGGACAATTAGATTCAATTTAATATATCATCTAATACTGGTTGTACAATTTTTAAACGGAAATGATATTTTCTGGAAATTTGAATCATTTTCTTTCATTTTAATAATTTTTATTTTTAACTAAATTTTAAATTCTTTATATAAAAATTTAAAAAATTTGACGGAAAATATACGATGTAATTAAAAATTCAAGCAAGAATTTGATCAGTGTGATCTCGATCATTCAATAATATACCCTTAGGGATAAAAGTCATTAAACATGAGAAATGTTAGCCATTGTTTAGCTAATTGTTATTTATATTTGTCTAATAATATAAACAATCAATTAAGCATAGGATGTTTTATAATTTGTGTTTTATTAATGAAATCAAGCGGTAATTAATTAAAATTTTAAACAATGTAAATAAAAGGGACAATTATTATCAATCAATATTTCGGATGTTTAGCATTATGAAATTGTACATGCATGCACGCACACATGCATGCATGCGTACAGAAGAAATTAACTTTAGATAACTCAAAAAAAGAAAAAACAAAAAACAAAAACAACAAAAAAAAAAAATCCACTGTCATCAGTGAAACCAAACAACAAAATTAGCAATCAACATGATGACCAACATTGACCATTCTTTGGAAAATTCTTGTTTCCTTTCCTGATATTTCTCGATAAATTTTATCCAAAAAGCAGCAAGCAGATAAACTTGTTCATATTTCCTCAAAGCTTTCGACCGGTTTTATTCGTTAATCATATTTTAGCCGGTTTTCTTTTTTCAATTTTTTTTTTGCCGAAATAATTTACGCAATCTTTCTTTTTATTCATATTTATATGCATATATTCAAAAATAATTTTATTTATTTACAAATAAAATTTTTATTAACCAATTTTTGCTATAATTTCATTAAAAAAATTTAGTAAGAAAGAGATGAAAGAAAAAAAAAATAAAGCAAAAAATTAAATTTTTTGCTTT
>NW_018110611.1:0-1344 GCF_000183805.2 Loa loa | reverse complement strand
AAAAAAAATTAGAAAATTCTTAGTAAAATTTTAAAAAGTTTTTTTTTAAAAACAAAAAAAAAAAAAAAATAAATGAAATTTAAAAGCTTAATAAGAAAAAAAAGTATCAAGTAAATAAAAATTTGAAGTTTTTTATTATCTAAAATTTAAAAATAAAATTTAGACTAAGTTAGTATAGTTCTTAATAGATTGTAGCGATTAGTTTGAGGGAAAAGACAGATGATCCATTGAAATCGTTTGCCGATAATATTTTTCACTGACATAAGGTGAATCAATTTTCACTAGTCAATGATATTAATAACATGTTGGAAAAAGAGCGAAAGCAAGAATGCATAATTATAAATAAATTTCAATTTGAGCGGATTATAATCGGATATACGGTTGAATTGAAGTACAATTAGGAATATTTTGATATTTGCATGTAATGATGTTAAATAGGCATAATTTTAAGGAATTATAAACTTAAATTAAAAATGTAAAAATTTGAATTAAATTCGAATTGAATTAAAAAAATACAAATTCATTTTATTACTGATTTAATTAGATTTATATGATTATACAAATATATATAAATATATTACAAACATAACATAATGCTAACAATTTTAAACATTTTATTGAAATTTAATCCATTTTTTTTTCGTAAATTTAAACATTAAATTCTTTACAATTTGTTACATTTGAGAAGTTAAAAGAATTCATTTGAGACAAATCTTATCGATAGAATTGATAAAAGAAGTGGAAGAAGAGAAACGAAAGAAAAATCCATTTCACAATCTCATTCAGCTATCATCATTAGCATTATTACTGCCACCAACATCATCATCATCATCATCATCATCATCATTGTCATTTTCATTACCGTTACCACTACCAGCATATATCATTACAATTTTCATTATTATTACCACTACTAGCATAATTCTATTATTGTAACCATCATTATTATTATCATCATCATCAATTAACGTTATATTCACACCACTATCATCATCATCATCATCATCACATCATCATCACCATCGTCATTGTCATTATCAATGTCACATTAACATTGCTGCTGTTATCACCGCTACTGTCATCAATTTATCGCATTGAAGTTAAGCGTAATGGAAAGTGAGGTAAAGAGGGGGGAGGGGTGGAGGGGGGAAGTGCCAAAAGCTAATTGCGCCGTTCCCTCCCATTCTGAAAATTTGAAATATATGTATGTGAGGGATATATATATATATATGTGGACATATGTATTTGGGTGTGAATGTAATTAATCATTGGTAAAGATGGGTAAAATAGAGAGAGAGAGAGAGGAGGAGAGAGAGAGAGAGAGGAGAGAGAGAGAGAGGAGGA
>NW_018110610.1:0-1344 GCF_000183805.2 Loa loa | reverse complement strand
TAAATATAAATATAAATATAAATATAAATATAAATATAAATATAAATATAAATATAAATATAAATACAAATATAAATATAAACATAAATATGAAAATAAATGCAAATATAAATGCAAATACAAATATAAATACAAATATAAATGTAAATAAATATAAATATATAAAATAAAATATAAATAAAATGTAAATATAAATATAAATAAATATAAATATAAATATACATAAACATATATATAATGATTAAGTTTAATGAAATAACCAAACAATAAGGATTACATCAAACTTGCGTTAGGAAAAAGTGAAGAAATACATAAGGAGGACATGATATTCATCGCTGTTACATCTCACATTATGTGCTTCATACGTATGTGAACGACGTACTTAACAGATACACAAACAATGCTAGGCAAAATAAATGATTCATTAGGTCTAGACTGCTTACTATAACATATGCTTCACAAGTATGTGTATAAATCGTATTAGACAGAGAATGGGAACAGGAGGAAATCATCACAGATAGTAAATTCACAATTTGACTACTGAAATAAGGGAAACTAAATATTCCCATAATACTTACTGTCCTAACAAATAACAAATAAAGTAACAACCAAAAACAACTTTATCAGAGAATAACGTTGCTATATGCAACTATATTCTTGTAAAGAAGCGGGAAAATGAATTTTAACTTTTCCTTATCCATCTCACACCCCTCTATTCCGTTGATCAAATCAGTAACTGATAATAATTAAAGGGTACATCAGAGATGAGTTGACCAATCGCACAATCAGATCCACTCAACGTCCAATTTGTTATCTTTGTTATCAGATAATACATGAAATGAGATGTTATTACTTGGAGAAATGATGACCAAAAGAATGGATAGGAATCTGAAAGATGGATACTATGTGTTGAGATGCGTCACTCTGATCCCATAACCTTTCAATGGTAATTCATTTTTGCCAGAGATATAATTTTGTGTATATTAATTTCCAAATATTGTTACTTGTCGCAATAGTTGCTTCATTCATTCAGATGACATTCAATATTTGATAATTCTTATATTTGTTATATTTGCTTACCATTGCTTGCTTATCAGTTGCTTAAATTATTTTAATAATAACTTTATTACTCAAAGACATGTTAAGCAAGTTCTGAATTGTCTTTTAATAAATAACATCAAGACAGGAAATAACCTGCAAAGGTATCACTCTAATCAAAACCGTGAATAGGAGGGAAGGACATTTTTAAGGACTGATATATAAGTCTCACAAAAGGATGAATAAAATGGCTTTTTTTTCAAAAAGGACGGAATATTTAATATTTAAGGCTGGAACAATTTTAAT
>NW_018110609.1:0-1344 GCF_000183805.2 Loa loa | reverse complement strand
ATATATATATATATATATATATATATATATATATATATATATATATATATTATAACCTGTAAAGATTGATAGAATAAATTCTGAAAACAGAAAAAAGAATTTAGATTTCATTGACAAGCATGACAAAAATACATCGTAGTTCTGAACGAAATAATGTGAATACAGAGAAGGGATGAAGAAACGCATCAAGCACAATAACTTGCACAGTTTAAGTTAAACCAAAGAAATTTTCTAAACGAAAACCACTGATCAACTGAAAATGACCGGGATGACAATACAGTTCAGGAACTTTGAAAAATATGGTTTGAAGATTAAACTTAACTACGAACAGAATAAACCACCTGCGATATATAGTGAACTACAACAGAAATTAGCTGTAACGATGAAATAAAACCGTTTCAAAGACTAAGGTTTTTTATTTTTGGATATTATATCACTGTCTAGTACTCCTAACTTGAACAATATTCAGTGTGCTTCATCCAAGAAAAATGCGACAAAATAAGGTCCATAATGAGTGTATGACAGATCTGATTATGATGATTTCTTCACATCACCAATTTGAATTGGTTTTGATTCTGGAGGCAATATTCGAGGCAAGAGAAGTATAGCAAAAAGTGCAGAGAAGTGTAGGAAAAAATACATTTGCCTATAAGAAAAATGAGTTGAATTTAAAAGAAAAAGAAATGACATGGTATTTCATCTCAGCAGCGTCAAAATGATGGCGAGAGAACCGCTGCCGATTGAAAGAAGCGAAGATGACGAATAATTGAAGAGTGCAAATCCGACCATTAGAGATTACATCAAAAATCATTTCTTATTCTCCCAAGATAATTCTAACGTACAATATGCCCTATTAAAAACCTAATTGATGAAATCAATTAGTTTATTAAATAGTGCGAAATCATCAATCCCGATAAGAACCACAAATGTTTTAATCATCAGAGTCTGTAAAACAAAGACTCCAATGAACTGAGGCATATACTGTTGTTTAAGGAACAAGCTCACAGTAGGTGAAAATGAAGGGAAAATAATGGAGCGATCTAAAAAACTTTTGAAATCAAAATTCCCGAGTACCTGTAAAAGTATAGGCCGGGTCCGAGGTGTAACATCACAAATGGATATGATGCATAAGATAAAGCGATCTTTGTGACAACAAATGTAAGTAAGTCATATAAACGTCGCAGAAATTCATTCCTTTGGAAGCGCCAACGTAAGCAACGACGTATCTGAATTTAAAAAAAGAAAAAATATGAATGATTATTAGCTTGATGAATGAAATTTTAATAAATTTTTCTCTTCCAGTCCATTGATTACTTCAGGTTAAACTTTCGCTGTTTTCTTCCT
>NW_018110608.1:0-1344 GCF_000183805.2 Loa loa | reverse complement strand
TATTACTTCACGAAATTTTTTTCGTAATAAAACACCATTTTTACAATTTCAAAAAAAAAAAAAATCTGAATTTAATTTCGCAAATTTTTGAATTTAAGCGTAATTTAAATGCAATTTCTGAATTTAAGGTAACCTTATGAATAGTTTCTCCAATGATTCAAAATTGAGAAAAAAAGACTTAGGTGAAAGATGAATTCTAAAAAAAAATAAAACACTGATAAAATATAAAAACATATGATATCAACAATTAAAAACATATGATATCAACAATTGGTAATTTATAGTGCAAATATAATTGTAATCAAGAATATGAACATCGACGAAAAATTGAGAATGATTTGGAAATATGCGAGAGAACAAAAAAAGAAATGGAATTAAAATTGGAATTAATGAAGAAAGAACGTGACAGAGAATCAAATGCAATGCAAGAGTATGCTTGAAAAAAAAATTTTAACCTAATTTTTTAGTTTTTTTTTTTTAATCAATAAATAATAGCCTGATATGGTAGCTAGAAAAGATTAAATGATAATTGACATTCAGCATATTTCATTAATTAATTCAATAGCAAAACTTTGTTACAATATTTGTATGATAAAATACAATTTGAAATTTATGGCACATTTTCAGGAAGCATTTTAAACTAAAGTACTTTCAAGTTGAAATTCGATAGATACAATTTTTTAAAGTTTCCAACAATTGTTGTCTGCTTTGTCGATAAAAAAAAAAAATTTAGACATTTGCTTTTTTTCCTTTTATTTTGATTTAGCTAAATTTTACTTCAAACAGAATTATAAAGTGCATCTTTTACAGTGTCATTGTTTTTTTTTTTTTGTACAAGTAAAAAAATAATTAAAGTGATATGCATAAAGTTGAAATCTATATATTTCAGAATAACATTGAACAAAGCTTTGTTATTCGTTTACCATTTCATGAGAATCGCGAAAATATGGGAATAAAAACCGTGAAACTGGCACTTTCTTTATATTAATTCGTAATCCACGTTCTGCTGTTTGCCGCAACTTAGCTTTTGACAATTTCTGCAAAAATATTTCTAGGAGTATGAAAAGAATTCATGAAGAGGAAAATCTTACAAAAAATACGAGAAAATTTACTTGTGCTTCACGATTCTTAGATATAGCTAATGTAACACGCCGGATCAAATTCTGTAAAGTTTCATTAAATGCTTCATTGACTGCTAGCAGAGTATTCAACTCATCCATAGTGACTGGTAGATCATTTCCACTATTAACACTCTAAAAACTTTTATTATATCCATACCGATGCGATTATTTACTCACAAGTATACTATATACATATATATACATATATATATATATATATATA